>NC_053023.1:715498651-715642007 GCF_003073215.2 Triticum urartu
GGATAGAAACACCATTTGGTGCAGCAATGTTGTATCTTAGAGCTGGATTTTCAAGACGGGTGCTAAAAGTGGGCAAAGCTCTACTATTAGAGGGGAGTCTGCGGTCGTCGCGATGGTTCCACCCCCTTTCCTACACCACAATCCATCCACACCACACAGCAGTATAAAGAAAATTACAGAAAGAAAACCTAGAAAATACAAGCTGGTTGGAACCCATGAAATTACAGAAAGAAAACCGAGAAAATACAACTCGGTTGGAACACATGAACCCAACACATGGCTCCACTCCCCATACATCTGTTCACTCCTTATAACCCCTTGGCACCGCCATGATCGCATCACTCGATGCGCCGCTACTGGGTCGTCGTTCTCCGCAAATGTATGCAGTTCTCCGTGCAGGTCAGGATCCATCCCGATCACTCCCAATGTTACAGCGTTGGTAACATTTTGATTTTTGGGAGGATTGCGTCTGTTTGGTGCTGGGGTTAGGGTTGTGGACTTGTGGACATAGGTGTTTGGGGCCAGCCAGCTAGGGTTTGAAATCTATGCCAAGTATGTTTGACATGTTAACTGTTTGATCTTTGCCAAGTCCTGATCATGACATTTATGCCATTTACTCTATCCTCTGATGTGTATGTCATATATTTCTGTCATGTTTGATCTTTGCCAAGTTCTGAAAACAATGATGCTGAATTACCAGACCACTTTTAATCGGAAAATAGAGTACATTCAGTTTGAAAACATAGTATATTCAGCCTAGAAACAGAGTACATTCAGTCTGAACTTTGCTTTTCCAAGTGAAGAACAGCAACTGACATGTCAAGTGCTTCAGCCTTTTTCTTTATGTGAAAATTAAGGACAGGATTAGCATGCTTCAGTAGAGGATCTTGCTGCTGCTTTTTCTCCATTAGCCAGATCTCTTCGTCGGAGCACTCATTAACGACATGTATGCAGTAATGCAGATTATCAACTCACAACTGAATTACCTCTTGTTTCATCTTTATATTTAGCCTTTCCCTTTCTACATAGAAAGTTGCCTGCTTTTCCAACGTTTTGATTGGACACTTGGTTGTAGCTTAGCCATCAGATTTGTCTAAGCCAATTACAATATCCTGAGTGCAGGACACCACTAGCTTGAGCTCTGCTGGTGTGCGACGACAGCAGTGGTGCTTGTGGACGGAGAAATGGCAGCAGGAGAAACCTCCAGCGCCAGTTCCCACATATTCCAAAGGATCCGTGCATCCACCTAGCTAACCTGGCACCCCTCCTGCCACGCGGGCAAAGCAGCCTGCTAAAACTGCTCTAATCTGGTTTAGGGGGCTGTTTAAATTGTATTGAAAAGGTTAGGGGGTCAAGAAACTGGTTTTCGACTTCAGGGGGTGGGGTGGCCGGTTTGTGCAACAATGCAACCCCAGGGGGTTATGTGGACTTCTTTCGCTCGGCCTCGTCCCCCGCCTTTCACCTCTGGTGCTCCCCTTTTCATGCCCCCCCGGTTCATAACCTTCGTGCTCGGCCTCGTCCCCCGCCTGATCGCTACTCCCCTGGTCGGTACGGTCTCTCTGTTCTTGCTGAGCCCACTTCCTATCGGACTGCCATGACTCAGCCTGAATGGCAACTTGCAATGGCCGAAGAGCTTGCTGCCCTTGACCGCTCCGGCACATGGGATTTGGTTCCTCCCCCTTCCGGTGTTCGTCCCATCACCTGCAAGTGGGTCTACAAGATTAAGACTCGCTCTGATGGTTCTCTTGAGCGCTACAAAGCTCGTCTTGTGGCCCGTGGTTTCCAACAGGAGCAGGGACGCGATTATGATAAGACTTTTGCTCTTGTGGCCCACATGACCACTGTCCGCACTCTCCTTGCTGTGGCTTCTGTTCGACATTGGTCTATCTCTCAACTTGATGTCCAGAACGCTTTTCTCAATGGCGAGTTGCGTGAGGAGGTCTATATGCAGCCACCACCGGAGTACTATGCCCCTGACGGTATGGTCTGTAGACTTCGGCGCTCCCTCTATGGTCTTAAACAAGCCCCGCGCGCCTGGTTTGAGCGCTTTGCCTCTGTGGTGACTGCCGCTGGTTTCTTGCCCAGTGATCACGATCCCGCGTTGTTTGTTCACACGTCTTCTCGTGGTCGGACTCTTCTCCTTCTCTATGTTGATGACATGATCATCACTGGTGATGACTCTGAGTACATTGCCTTTGTTAAGGCTCGCCTTCGCGACCAGTTTCTCATGACTGATCTTGGTCCACTTCGCTATTTTCTTGGGATTGAGATCTCCTCGACCTCTGATGGCTTCTACATCTCCCAAGAAAAATATATTCAGGATCTTCTTGCTCGCGCTGCTCTCGGTGATGAGCGCACTGCTGTGACTCCTATGGAGCTCAACGTTCAGCTTCATGCCTCTGATGGTGACCCTCTTCCTAATCCCACTCGCTATCGCCATCTCGTTGGCAGTCTTGTCTATCTTGCTGTTACGCGTCCTGACATCTCCTATCCTGTCCACATCCTGAGTCAGTTTGTTTCCGCCCCCACTTCTGTTCACTATAGTCACCTCCTTCGTGTTCTACGATATCTTCGTGGCACAATCTCTCAGCGCCTTTTCTTTCCTCGCTCCAGCTCTCTTGAGCTCCAGGCCTACTCTGATGCTACCTGGGCTAGTGATCCCTCTGATCGCCGATCGTTGTCTGCTTACTGTGTCTTTCTTGGTGGCTCTCTTATTGCCTGGAAGACAAAGAAGCAGACTGCCGTTTCTCGCTCGAGTACAGAGGCTGAGTTGCGAGCCATGGCTATGTTGACAGCTGAGGTGATCTGGTTACGATGGTTACTTGAGGATTTTGGTTGTCTGCTACTACCTCCACTCCTCTACTGTCCGACAGTACCGGTGCTATCAGTATTGCGCGTGACCCGGTGAAGCATGAGCTCACCAAGCACATCGGTGTGGATACCCACTTTGTGCGTGCTGCTGTGCAGGATCAGACCCTTGCTCTTCACTATGTGCCCTCTGAGTTACAGTTAGCTGACTTCACGAAGGCACAGACTCGAGCACAGCATGGGTTTTTCCTCTCCAAACTCAGTGTTGTTGATCCACCATGAGTTTGAGGGGGGGTGTTAAATGTGTATAGTCTCTGTTTGGTATATCCCCATTGTATAAGGGGTTTCCTGCACTTTGTCACACATGTATATGTAATGGCCTCTGGCCCTCAGTATATGTAATGGTATATCCCCAAAGTTGAAGAATGGCCACATAAGTCAAGTCGGAGCAAGGAACAAAGGAATTTTCAGTTAACTGTGGGAGCATTTGACATATATCATGTACATGTATCATGTGTGTGTATACACACGTTTAGATGGAATGTGCTTATGTTCTAGGGCAACATTGTATGTGCTTTTTTTGATATTTCATGTGATGCATCCAACATAGTAAAGATCATCAATGAAGGGAGCACATGCGTATACAACTCAGTTTCTTCAGTTCAGTAAGATTTATTCATGACGCTGGAGCGTTGAACTACAAGGCGCATAAGAATCTTGTAAAGAGTGTTCTGTCCCTTGATCATGGTCATTATCTTGGCTTTTTCAGCCATGGGATCCTTCTATTGTACTCCTCACTATAGTGCAATAAAGTGACCATGTGAATCTAAAAAACTGGAGAAGAAAATGATAAGACACCCGGAGACTTCTCTCTAGCAAGTGACGCTACAACTTGGCCCCCTCTAGGCTCTATCTGACGTCATCATGTATCCAACGAAAGGGATCGGACCAAGGGTAAAACAGCCCACACTTCGCAGTTTTCGGCAGCAAATTTCTTATGAGAAACACATGGCAAGGCTCCAATCAGGCTCAACGAGTTTGTTGTCTCCCATGTCGCGCAGAGGGTTTAGAGCGAGCAACACAACGGCCGAGGGGGGAGAGGACGGGGATGCCCCCCCCCCCCCCCAAGGAGGGGCTGCTGTAGACTAAAGACCTCCGTGGATTCCTTTCTGGTTATCTGGCGCACCGGTCGATTCCGTTGTAAAGTCAGTAGCAAGCTCTCCGATTTTAAGGATGTCAAATTGCATTTTTTAAGTGCTTTGTAATCATTAGTGCCTTGTAAATGTGAGTGCATCTACAATTGTTACACTGATTCTCAATTTTTATGCCAAGTGCTAAAGAGTTTCTATGCTAAATGTTCTAATGACAAGTGGTAGTGAATTATTCAGTTTTTGCTTCTTCAACACTGTACGTTCCTGCATAATAGGTTCTGTTATTTTTTTATAATTTATTTGTGAGAATCTAAATAGGGAGCTGTCTTCCCCTTGGGCCAATCGCCTCCGTTAGATCTTGAATGGACGTCAGATATAGCAGGGCAAGTCACCTCATCTCTTTCGCATCCTATCCCAGCCGCCTGGTCCATCTTATTAGTTTCTGTGGAAGTGCCTGGTTTCTGGGGTATCATTCATCATCTAATTCGCGATCTCTCTTTGTTGGTAGGACCGTAGGAGTGGTGAGCGATGAAGGCGCGACAATTCATGAATGTTGTGATGCAGTATGGCAGTGGCAGCACCTGGTATACGGTGAGTTGAATCAAGGCCGGCGAGCATCTCTTCTATGGATCCACGGCGGAAGCACGGGCGGCAGAAAAATCCAAGGTCAATATGGATTGGCAATCACCAGGCGTGGTGCCACCATGGATGGAGACCGTACGTCTCGCCGATTCCTCCGCCCAGGCTCAGGTTCGAACGGTCCATCCGAGACAACAAAAGGATGGATTTCCTGCCCTTCTATGGACGAGGCAGCAGCGGCGCTAGCAAGATCCTCTGCGTGGATGCCGAGGGGCACACCGTCCTATACAACATGGACGCCGGTTCCCTCCAGCCAATTCCACACCTCAACAGTCCCAAGGGGAGCAGGTCCATCAGCTTCTCCGCCACTAATGATGTCTTCTACGTCATGGGAAGGTTCCCTTCTAGCTACGATCCCTACAACTTCGAGGTACTCATGTACTGTGACCCTTCCAATGGCAGGACGATGAAAGGCTGGAACTGGCTCAAGCTACCGTCACCACCTGCCTATGCTGACAATTGCATTGTCAATTCCCATGCGCTGCTTGACGTTGAAGGTGACAGAATTCTTGTTGTCTCCTCCAGAGAAGAAAGCCTCGGCACCTACTGCTTCAACACGGCCAGTCGCAAGTGGTTCAAGGCCGGCTCCTGGAGGCTGCCATTCTTTGATCGTGCTGTGCATGTGCCAGAGCTTGACAACCTTGTGTTTGGAATTGCTAATGATGAAGGCCACCCCTTTTGTGCAATGGATGTCATCTCCCGTATTCTCACGAAGAGGGGTCGGCCTTCGGTGTACAACTGGCCACACCTTGACAATCTGCCTCAGGACTGGGCGATGATGGATTGCAGCTTTGTCTACCTGGGAGCTGGGAGGTTTTGCATTACCAAAGTCTTTGAGTTTGGTTTCGACCAACGCACAGGCCACACGACACACACGGGTGCTGTCATGTCTGGTGTGGAGGTAGTGCGTCACAAGAAGTCTAGACTCGTTATGGTCAACCATAGGTCCAAATTCTACAACTTCGTCTCAGATGAAATCGACCGTGTCTTGTAAGGGTAACTCACTAGTGAAAGGGGAGCAAATAAACGAGTATTCCCTCCGGGTATTCCCTCCAGGACTGGAACTGTGCGTCTTCCCCTTTCCATTTGTATTTAGTAGTTACAACTTCAGGTATGTTAGTTTTGGGGTAGTACTGTAGTTCACCGCAACATGGATGCAACTTGTGCTCATTTCGTGCGGAATCTATTTGGTGAAGAACACTAAAAATTGACAACGCAACCCCGAAATACGCGCGCATGAGCTCCGTCGCCTCTCGTTGTGGATCCGGCCGTACTCCACCGCTATCCTTTGTGGTTCCGGCCATACTTCACTACCTCCGCGCTACAGTCGTCCACCGCTACCAAACACCCCCGACCATAGCCGGCCCCAAGCCTCGTCCTCGATGGACCCCAGGCATGACCCGGCGACCGCCCCCGACTGTTGCTGCCCTTCTCGTTTACCGCCCAACGTCCGCTCCGCCGGCCACTGCTCTCTCCTGTGGCGACCCCTTGTTTGCTCCATGTAGATAGTACCCCTCCTTTTTTCTTCTGTTTTTAATATGCGAAATTAGGTTAGTATCATTTTTATAGTCATATATTAAAGTTGATTCTGATGATGATATGGTTTTAATATGACATGTGTTGTGCTTGATATCACCGAGCGGTCGTGTTCGGACTTCTCTTGTCCATTTGTTCATTCCTCTGTAAAACATAGGGTTTGGGAAACTGGCTTGACACCCTAAACGGGGTGTGGCTATCTCATTATATAGACGTACCAAGACGTACAATACAAGGTGTATATAAACTATGTATATACAGTCTAACACCCTCCCTCAATCTTAACTATGGCCCGAAGTACAAAATAAGTTAAGATTGCGCCTACAGCCTACAAACTGTGGTTGTGGAAGAGGCTTCGTGAAGATGTCAGCAAGTTGATCCTTTGAGGAGATGAACTTGATACAGAGTAGTTTTTGTGCAACACGTTCCCGAACAAAGTGATAATCGACCTTGATGTGTTTCGTCCGAGCATGAAACACCGGAGTAGACGAAAGATATGTGGCACCGATGTTATCACACCAAAGAACTGGAGGATGACCTGGAGAGATTCTCAACTCCATCAATAAGGACTGTACCCATATAATCTCAGCGGTAGCATCAGCAACTGCCTTATACTCAGCTTCAGTACTGCTGCGAGACACGGTAGCTTACTTGCGAGCATTCCAGGCGATCAAGTTAGGACCAAAGAACATTGCCTATCCCCCCGTGGATCGCCGATCATCAGGACTTCCAGTCCAATCGGCATCAGAAAAAGCTGAAAGTTCACAAGACGGTGCAGGCTGAAGGGGCAAACCATACGAGGCAGTGGAAGAGATATATTGCAGAATACGCTTCACTGCCAAGAAATGAGATGTACGAGGTGCGTGAAGATACTGACATACACGGTTAACTGCATAAGAGACATCAGGCCTGGTGATAGTGAGGTATTGCAGACCGCCAACAAGACTGCGATACTCAGTAGCGTCATCAGGGGAAAGAGGATCTCCATCAAGGGCAGACAACCGATCAGTCGCAGACATCAGAGTGATAGCATGTTTTCATTTGAGCATGCCATCACGACGCAACAAGTCCAAAGAATACTTCTTCTGAGTCAGAGTCAACCCAGCAGAAGACCGTGACACCTCCACTAGTAGAAAAGGGGGCAAAGGTTCAGGCCGGGTAAGCCCACTAGTCCCGGTTTAGTCTAGAACCGGGACCAATGGGTGCATTGGACCCGGTTCGTGAGCCCAGGGGGGCGCCCGGGCCACGTGGGCCATTGGTCCCGGTTCGTCTGGACCTTCTGGTCCCGGTTTCTGGGACGAACCGGGACCAATGGTCCTGGCTCCTGGCCCACCACCATTGGCCCCGGTTGGAGGCATGAACCGGGACCAAAGGCCCCCCTTTAGTCCCGGTTCATGCCACCAACCGGGACCAATGGTGGTGCCTATATATACCCCCTCGCGCAAGAGCAGAGCACACTGCTCTATTTTTTCTGGCCGAGGAGGAGAGGGCTTGGTGGTGCTCTAGCTCACCTCCTATGCACACAAGGTGTTCGATGGAATGCCCAAGCCACACTACTTAAGCTTTCTCCTCTCCAAGCTCGACCTCCAAGCTCCATTTTCCTCAATATTTGTCTAGGTTTAGCGGTCCGTCACGCCCCGCCCCCGTCTTCACCGCCGTCGATCACCCGCGCCAATCTCATCACCGACACCACCGTGGTGAGCCTCTTGTTCTTATCTTCTTTCTGAAAGGAAAAATATTCTTACTTGTATGTTTAGATAGATACTTGTATCATTTTCTTACTTTTATTATTGCATCTTATATAGTGCGATGGTTTTGGTATCCGCCCCCGTCGGCCCTCGTCCTGTCTATGATTCGGAAGTGGTATATATTATCTTTATAACTATTGGTTCATTTATTGTTTATGAAAATTATGCCGACCAATGTGACATAGATTTTATTTATCTAGGAGGTATGTGAACCGGAAATTCCAACCGACCCTATTGTTGAGAGGTTAAATTTAGTTGAAGAAGAAAACAATTTCTTGAAGGAAAACATAAAAAAAATTGAGGAGGAGAAGATGATGTTGGAGTTGCATGTTGCGGATGTCGTCGATGATCACAAGATCAAGATGGATGCAATGCGCTTGAAGATTAGAAAGATTAGAAAATATGCCGTTCATACCGAGGCTTGGTATCATTATGCCGTTGGATCAATTGTTACCTTGGTTGCGATTATGATCGCGTTTGTTTTCGCATTGAAATGTTTTACATAGTTTCAATGTATGGTTTAATTAATTAGATGCTCTGGAGAGCTATATGTTGTTAGATGAGAACTATGTATGTACTTTGGTTTTAATGTGATGATGAACTTATATTAATTTGGTCACTTAATTATCTATTCATGATTTTCTATAATGGTTTTTGACACACTTAATTATATATAACGCACGCAGATGAACCGACAATGGATGTACGGTGACAGACACACCTCCGAGTACATTAAGGGCGTGCATGAATTTCTCGAAGCGGCTAAGGCAAACAAGCAGAATGGTTTTATGTGTTGTCCATGCCCTAACCGTGGGAATACGAAGTCTTACTCTGACCGGAAAATCCTTCACACCCACCTGCTTTACAAGGATTTCATGCCACACTATAATGTTTGGACAAGGCACGGAGAAATAGGGGTTATGATGGAAGATGGCGAAGAAGAAGAGTACGATGACAACTATGTGCCCCCTGAATACGGTGATGCTACAACGGGGGGAGCTGGTGAAGATCAAGAGGAACCAGACGATGTGCCCAATGATGCTGCAACGGGTGAAGCTGCTGAAGATCAAGAGGAACCAGACGATGTGCCCGATGATGATGATCTCCGCCGGGTCATTGTCGATGCAAGGACGCAATGCGAAAGTCAAAAGGAAAAGCTGAAGTTCGATCGCATGTTAGAGGATCACAAAAAAGGGTTGTACCCCAATTGCGAAGATTGCAACACAAAGCTCGGTACCGTACTAGAATTGCTGCAGTGGAAGGCAGAGAATGCTGTGCCTGACAAAGGATTTGAGAAGCTACTGAAAATATTGAAGAAGAAGCTTCCAAAGGATAACGAATTGCCCGACAGTACATACGCAGCAAAGAAGGTCGTATGCCCTTTAGGATTGGAGGTGCAGAAGATACATGCATGCCCTAATGACTGCATCCTCTACCGCGGTGCATACAAGGATCTGAACGCATGCCCGGTATGCGGTACATTGCAGTATAAGATCAGACGAGATGACCCTGGTGATGTTGACGGCGAGCCCCCCAGGAAGAGGGTTCCTGCGAAGGTGATGTGGTATGCTCCTATAATACCACGGTTGAAACGTCGTTCAGAAACGGAGAGCATGCCAAGTTGATGTGATGGCATAGTGAGGACCGTAAGAAAGACGGGAAGTTGAGTGCACCCGCTGATGGGTCGCAGTGGAGAAAAATCGAGAGAAAGTACTGGGATGAGTTTGCAAAGGACCCAAGGAACGTATGGTTTGATTAAGAGCGGATGGCATTAATCCTTTCGGGGAGCAGAGCAGCAATCGCAGCACCTAGCCCGTGACTCTATGTATGTATAACCTTCCTCCTTGGATGTGCATGAAGCGGAAGTTCATTATGATGCCAGTTCTCATCCAAGGCCCTAAGCAACCCGGCAATGACATTGATGTGTACCTAAGGCCATTAGTTGAAGAACTTTTACAGCTGTGGAATGGAAACGGTGTACGTACGTGGGATGAGCACAAACAAGAGGAATTTAACCTAAAGGCGTTGCTGTTCATGACCATAAACGATTAGCCCGCTCTCAGTAACCTTTTAGGACAGACAAACAAGGGATACCACGCATGCATGCACTGTTTGGATGACACCGAAAGTATATACCTGGACAGATGCAGGAAGAATGTGTACGTGGGCCATCGTCGATTTCTCCCGACCAACCATCAATGTTGAAAGAAAGTCAAGCATTTCAAAGGTGAGGCAGATCACCAGAAGAAGCCCGCCATGCGTACCGGTGATCACGTACTTGCTATGGTCAATGATTTACACGTAATCTTTGGAAAGGGTCCCGACGGACTAGCTGTTCCGAATGACGTTGAGGGACGCGCACCCATGTGGAAGAAGAAATCTATATTCTTCGACCTACCCTACTGGAAAGAGCTAGAGGTCCACTCTTCAATCGACGTGATGCACGTGACGAAGAACCTTTGCGTGAACCTGTTAGGCTTCTTGGGCGTGTATGGGAAGACAAAAGATACACCTGAGGCACGGGAGGACCTGCAACATTTGCACGAAAAAGACGGCATGCCTCCAAAGCAGTATGAAGGTCCTGCCAGCTACGCTCTTATGAAAGAAGAGAAAGAAATTTTCTTTGAATGCCTGCTCAGTATGAAGGTCCCGACTGACTTCTCGTCGAATATAAAGGGAATAATAAATATGCCAGAGAAAAAGTTCCAGAACCTAAAGTCTCATGACTGCCACGTGATTATGACGCAACTGCTTCCGGTTGCATTGAGGGGGCTTCTACCGGAAAACGTCCGATTAGCCATTGTGAAGCTATGTGCATTCCTCAATGCAATCTCTCAGAAGGTGATCGATCCAGAAATCATACCAAGGCTAAGGAGTGATGTGGCGCAATGTCTTGTCAGTTTCGAGCTGGTGTTCCCACCATCCTTCTTCAATATCATGACGCACGTCCTAGTTCATCTAGTCGATGAGATTGTCATTCTGGGGCCTGTATTTCTACACAATATGTTCCCCTTTGAGAGGTTCATGGGAGTCCTAAAGAAATATGTCCGTAACTGCGCTAGGCCAGAAGGAAGCATCTCCATGGGCCATCAAACAGAGGATGTCATCGGGTTTTGTGTTGACTTCATTCCTGGCCTTAAGAAGATAGGTCTCCCTAAATCGCGGTATGAGGGGAGACTGACTGGAAAAGGCACGCTTGGAAGGGACTCAATAATATGCAGGGACGGATATTCTTGGTCTCAAGCACACTACACAGTTTTACAGAACTCTACCTTGGTGACCCCGTATGTCGATGAACACAAGAACAATCTGCGCTCCAAACACCCGGAGCAGTGCGACGACTGGATTACATGTGAACACATCAGGACTTTCAGCAGTTGGTTGGAAACACGTCTCAGAGGTGACAACACTGTTTGTGATGAGCTGTACTTATTGTCCAGGGGACCATCTTTGACTGTATTGATTTACGAAGGATACGAGATAAATGGGAATACATTTTACACGATTGACCAAGATCAAAAGAGCACCAACCAAAACAGCGGTGTCCGCTTTGATGCAGCAACCGAGAAGGGAAAGGACACATATTATGGTTATATAGTGGACATATGGGAACTTGACTACGGACATGATTTTAAGGTCCCTTTGTTTAAGTGCAAATGGGTCAATCTGTCAGGAGGCGGGGTACAGGTAGACCCACAGTACGGAATGACAACAGTGGATCTGAAAAATCTTGGGTACACTGACGAACCGTTCGTCCTAGCCAATGATGTGGCACAGGTTATCTATGTGAAGGACATGTCTACCAGACTGAGAAAAAGAAAAGATAAGGAAGCGAATACATCATACAATGAGCCAAAGCGCCACATAGTTCTTTCAGGAAAAAGGGATATCGTGGGAGTGGAGGGCAAGACAGACATGTCTGAAGATTATGAAAAGTTTCATGAAATTCCTCCCTTCAAAGTCAAGGGACCCAAGCATCCTGATAAACGATGAAGATTATCCATGGTTACGGCGCAATAAGCAAATGACAGAAGCGAAGAAAAAGTGAAGACTTTCTCCCGCAACTATTATGATGATACCATGCCAACTTTGTAACAGACGAGTATGATACCATTCTCCGTTTTGTACATGCACATGCTATGCCAACTTTTTCAGAGTTCATTTCAAATGCTTTAATGTCTTATGGTTTGGCCCTCGTAATACCATTAATCCCGGCTCGCTCCTTGTCAACAATGTTCTCACCAAGAACACTCTCAATAGGGCAGCCACGTGGGCCATTGGTAAAGTTAATCACAAACTTGTGATTCACAAAATTTCAAAGAATTCAAATTTTAACTATTATAATTTGAAAACTAATGGCACTAACAGAAAGTTTATAATTTTTCTAAAACTAAAAGCAAAAAGAATTAAAAAAATAAAGCAAAAAACAAAAGAAAATAAATAATGCAAAAAACAAAACAAAAAAACTGAAAAAAATAAAAATAGCAACAATAAGTATTTTGTTGTAAGTAGAAACAAAATAAAATAAATAAAGCAACAAAGAAAACAAAAAAACAAAAAAAGTGTTTTCAAAATTGAAAACTAATGGCATTAACAAAAAGTTTATAATTTTTCTAAAACTAAAAGCATAAAGAATTAAAAAATAAAGCAAAAAACAAAAGAAAATAAAATAAATAAAGCAACAAAAAAACAAAAAAACAAAAAAAGTGCCACCTACTGGGCCCCCACGGCCTGAATACGACTAGAAACCCATCCATGGCCAGGATTCAGGCCCACAGGAGGCCCAGTAGGCCCACAGGCATAACAGTGACAATTAGGCCCGTAAGCCTGCAATGGAGAGAAGCTCGAGAGGGGTGCGGCAGTGGGGCTTATAAACCACTGCGCACCCCTCTCAACTAGCGAGGTGGGACTAAACTTTCGACGCGGGCGCATCAGCACAAGTCCTTTGGTCCCGGTTGGTGGCACCAACCGGGACCAAAGGCCGTCGCTTCCCGCCCTTTGGGCTGCTGAAAAGTGGCCTTTGGTCCCGGTTGGTGGCACCAACCGGGACTAATGCCCACCTTTAGTCCCGGTTGCTGCCACAAACCGGGACTAAAGGCTCTGCTATATAAGTCCACACTTAGGAAATTTTCACTCTCATCTTGCAGTTGCCGCCCCCGACGACGCCGACGCCGCCCGCCCCGGCCCGCCCCCGTCGTCGCCGTCGCCCGCACCCCTGCCCCGACGCCGCCGCCCCGGCCGGCCCCCGTCGCCGTCGCCCGCGCCCCTGCCCCGACGCGCGCCGCCCCGGCCCGCCCTCGCCGGCCCCTTCCCCGACGCGCCCGCGCCTCCTACCCCGAGCGCGCGCCCACTGCCCCGTCGCCATGCTCGCCGCCGACCCCGCGGTCCTCCTGGTCCGGCCGGCGCCCTCCCTAGCTAGCATTTTTTTTTCATATATATGCTTTTTTTCATATATATGCTTGTCTTTTATATATATGTACATATGCTCTCTGTGTATATATATGTTCATGTATATATGCAAAAGATAGTTTTTTAGAAAAATTAGGATTTTTTTCTGTTCATAGATTTTTTTGGTGATATTAATTATTGTAAATATGCTAATGTTTGTATATTCATATGAACAATGAATTAGGGAATACTACTTCATGTATTTTTAAGAAGGAAGAAGAAGAAAAAGAATGAGAGGAAAAAGGAAATAAGAAGAGGAAGAAAGGAGAAGAAGAGGGGAGAGGAAGAAGAGGAGAAATAAATAAGAAGAAGAAAAAAGAAGAAAAAGAAGAGGAGAAGAAGAAAGGAATAGAGGAGAAGAAGAGAAAATAGAATATTCTGTTTTCTCTTCTTCTCCTCTATTCCTTTCTTCTTCTCCTCTTTTTTCTTCTTCTTTTTTTTCTTCGATCTTCTCCTCCAGCTATTCCTTTCTTCTTCTCCTCTTTTTATTTCTTCTTCGTTTTCTTATGTTTTATCGGGTCTGTCGTCGTCGATATACCCCTCCCGATAACTTCAACACGGGGGGGGGGGGTCGATATACCCCCTCCCCGATAAAATTATTTTCCCGTGTATGTATCTCATCGTTGTCGATATTACCCCCTCCCGGTAACTTCAAAACGAGGGGGGGTCGATATACCCCCTCCCGATAACTTGAACACGTGGGGGGGGGTCGATATACCCCCTCCCTGATAATATTATTTTCCCATGTACGTATGTCGTCGTTGTCGATATATAAACCCCTCCCGATAACTTCAACACGTGGGGGGGGGGTTGATATACCCGCTCCCCGATAACATTATTTTCCCGTGTATGTATCTCATCGTTGTCGATATTACCCCCTCCCGGTAACTTCAACACGAGGGAGGGTCGATATACCCCCTCCCGATAACTTCAACACGTGGGGGGGGGTCGATATACCCCCTCCCCAATAATATTATTTTCCCATGTACGTATATCATCGTTGTCGATATAAATGTACCCCTCCCGATAACTTCAACACGTGGGGGGGGGTCGATATACCCGCTCCCCGATAACATTATTTTCCGTGTATGTATCTCATCATTGTCGATATTACCCCCTCCCGGATAACTTCGACAGTGAAAACTCTCGAGGAGTACACCCAAACTAATATATCCATGTGCTGTCATGCTTGTGTAATAATTGCCATGTTGTAATATATATTTGCAGAAACAATGGAGCACAGACGAGACAAGGAAGCAGAAGAGAGGTTGCGTGACATAATCTTAGACAGAGGTGATGTCATGTCGTGTTTTCTTAACGACAATGATGGTCTGGAAGAACAGCAGGGTGAAGAAGCAGGTCTGGAAGAATAGCAGGGTGAAGAAGCAGGTCCGGAAGAACAGGGTGACGGCTCCGGTGACCGAACAGAGTCCGGCCAGGTAAATATATTAGTTAAGCCTGTGCTGAGACTAGCTAATTGATGCATTCATTGTTTTGGTATGTACACATATTAATTAACTCTCGTCTTTCTTCTTTTTTCTAGCCCTCCGGATCGAGCACAACTTCGGTAAAGAGAGGAGGCCCGAAGAAAAAGTTGCACGAGGATGAAAGGTTTGAGATCACAGCAATTGCGCACGACGGCCTACCGATTGAACCCATCCGGACGAAGGATGCATTTACTGCTCAGTGCGGGGTTCTTGTTAGGGACAAGATCCCGATCAGCATCCACCAATGGTTTAAGTCGGCTAAAGAAGACCCTGAGGTGTCTTATGTCAATGATATGCAGAAAGATGATCTTTGGAATGAGCTGAAGGCAAATTTCACCCTACCGCCAGAGGAGGATCCGAAGAAGCCGGTTATAGAGCAATTAATTAAGTCTGCTGCTCTTAAGAAGATGGCAGAGCTATTCAGGAGGTGGAAGAATGAGCTGAAAAGGTTTGTCGACAAAGAAGAGACACCAGAATTCAAGGGCAAATATGAGAAGATCAGAGATCAATGGCCCGCATTTGTGGCCCACAAGACATCGGATAAGAGTAAGAAGATGTCGGAGACAAACAAGAAAAATGCTGCGAAGAAGAAGCTTCACCATCGCACGGGGTCAGGTGGCTACCTCAAAGGCCGGCCTAAGTGGGCAAAGGCTGAGACTGATCTGCTTGATAAAGGGATCGAACCAGAGACAATGAACTGGCCAGACCGTTGCCGGACTTGGTTCTTTGGGGCTGGCGGATCCTTGGACCCTGTAACAGGGAAATGCATTTGGATGGGCGAGCAACTTGACATACCCTTCAAGAAACTTCGGTACTATATCGATGCAGCGCAGAAAGGGACGTTCCTTCCAGACAGAGAGAACGACGAGCTCACAAAGGCCTCAGAAATCCTGAGCACCCTGGACGGACACGAGGCACGCCAGGCTCCATTCCGTGGAAGGCTGGGTTTCCGGACGCAGGCGGTTACAAATGCCACGAGAGGAGGAAGAAAGTGCAGCAGACCGAACTGCAGGCGCTGCACGCAAGGGTAGAAGCGATAGAGGAACGAGAAGCAAATCGCAGCAAACGACTTGCCGAAGCTTCCCCTGAAGCTACCCCGCCATCTCAGCGAAGAAGCAGCGTGGCTTCCACCGAGCTGCTTCAGCCGGAGCATGTCTTGACGGCTCCTGCAAGCTATCCCGTGGATGCTATCACGGAGTCTCAAAATTGCCACCTTATGACGCAATGGATTAATATGAAGGTCAAGGCGGCTGTTGGCTCTGTTTTTCCTAATGAACCCAGCGCAACTTTTCACCGCCGGCCGATTCCAGAAGGATATGCTAAGGTGATGGTGGATGAAATACCGGAGGGATTTGAGGACCTCCCGCTTGACCACCCTACCGGAGAAGGGGAGACTCGGCTGGGTTCTTCTCTGAAGACTCCATGCCTATGGCGGAAGGAGCTCATCAACCTTCCGAACTGGACGCCTCCGCCTCCTCCTCCTCCTCCGGCGAGTCAGGGCACTCTGCCTCCTCCTCCGGCGAGTGACGATTAGGGCAATCGGCCGGCTCCTTCTCTGACACGTGGCGGCACTCCGCCTCCTTCGCCGCCTGCGCCGGCGCGCCCGAGCAGCCAGCCTCCTCCTTCTCCGCCTCATCAGCAAGGGTGGAAGAGACCCGCCGCCGCTTCGGCAGCTGCTCCGGCGCGTCGTAGTCCTTCTCCTCCGCCTCGTAAGCAAGTAAAGAAGACAACCGCTCCGTCTGCTCGGTCGGCGTCTAGCAGTACAGCCAGAGGCGGGAGGACATACAGATTCGGTCCTTCTCTGAAGACTCTAGAGAAGTTACCATACGAGAGGACCCCAGAGGAGAACGCGAAGATCACGCAAACCGAAGTGGATGACTGGTTTCAAGGGTTGAAAGCAAAGAGACATCCACCTCCGGAGGAGAAGGTAGATCCGGTGAAAGCGAAGCGCACTCTGGCTGCCCTGGCAAAACCACCCAAGTCTCCGCCGAAAGGCAACTATGAGCGCATTATTGGAAAGACATGGGCCGAAGCGGAGCGGTCGGGAAGTACAGTCAGTGATCAAAGGATGAAAGAACGGTGAGCAGCTGGGAAACAAATTGCCCAGCTCGGCGAACAAGGGAATCAATCGTGCCCCCCGCTCAAGGTGCCTAGCGACATCGTTGATCCGAGGATGGTGCCTGGTTATAGCAATCTTGGAGATTACCTGCCCGACGATGTACATTGTGATTTCATGGACGTGCAGATACACAGATACGAGTACGGGAAGCCTCTCGTCAAAGATGAAAGATCTCTATCAACGATGGTGCGAAGATTGCATGATTGGTACTTGAAAATGTGTAGAGAGTCTGGGGGGAGGAATACTTTGTATGTGAGAGTTAAAAAGGAGCATGACCTCGTTGGAATTGATCTGTTGCCTATTCCATTTGAGGAGTTCTATCAGTTTTTCAATCGATTCGCCCTCGATAAAGCAACGATCACCTGCTACTGTCTGTAAGTACTACTACTTTTGTCATTAAGTCTCTCTATATAGCTCAGCTCTTTCATTGCATGTATTTATAATTATCCTCACTATATTAATTATGCAGATTGAAGATCGTCGAATTGAAGAAAAGAAAAGTCGGTGATATTGGGTTCATTAACACATATCTCATAGATGCAACTGAGGTTAAATTTCATGCCGCAGATACCGAGGCCAACTTGCTACGATCATTCAAAATAAATGAAAACAAAGATATAATACTCTTTCCTTACAACTTCAAGTGAGTGTTACTGTCTTGTGCATATTCGGGTTCCCTTATATATTAGTCCAGGTTATAGTAATGTAATTGATGAGTTATGCATGCGTGCGCAGGTACCACTATATTCTCCTAGAGATTAGGCTTGAGCAGGGAGTAGTAACTGTCTTGGACTCTAAACGAAAAGATCCCCAAGAGTATGCGGACATGACTCAAATACTCCAGAAGTAAGTTAAATTAATTGATGAGTTATGCATGCGTGCGCAGGTACCACTATATTCTCCTAGAGATTAGGCTTGAGCAGGGAGTAGTAACTGTCTTGGACTCTAAACGAAAAGATCCCCAAGAGTATGCGGACATGACTCAAATACTCCAGAAGTAAGTTAAATTAATTGATGAGTTATGCATGCGTGCGCAGGTACCACTATATTCTCCTAGAGATTAGGCTTGAGCAGGGAGTAGTAACTGTCTTGGACTCTAAACGAAAAGATCCCCAAGAGTATGCGGACATGACTCAAATACTCCAGAAGTAAGTTAAATCGATCATGATCCACCATATCAGCAACTTTGTTCATTTCTGATATCAAGTAATTGTTTTCTTTGTCTGGCAGGGTTTGGAGAAAATTCACCAAAAAAGCTCCGGGACTGCCGAAGGAGCTGCAATTTAGACACCCGAAAGTAAGTACTATAGTAGCATGTTCCGCGCATCTCCTAGCTATTGATTCAAGCGCTAGTTTCATCAATACCATTTGGCATTCTTGCTTATCTGTTTGATTGACCTCTATTTCTTGTAAAGTGGTTGTGGCAGGACCAAGGGAATGATTTCTGTGGATACTACGTTTGCGAGTCCATCCGCCACACGACCTGTGAGCGGGGCTACTCTGCCGAACAATATGAAGTGCGTAAATAACAATATTCACAATTTTATTTTATCACCATCATTTGTGTTGAGTTTCATTCATTCATATATATATATATATTGACCCCCTTCTTCAAATTAGATGTTCCGGATGCGGGATGAACTCCTAGCACCAGATCACATGCGAGCAATTCAAGAGGAATTGGCGGCATTCTTTCTTGACCACGTGATCGCTGAACACGGAGAATACTATGTGGACCATGCGTCCGTAATTTAGGAGATTATATTTGTAAGAGATAATTATTGTATATATGTAGCCGGTAGTGTCGGATAGATATACGAGAACTTGTTGTTCGACCAATCTCTCGGAGAAGGAGAGGTGGTCGATATCACTTCTCTCTGTATGCATATATGTTCATGACGATCTTCTGTTTCCTTCGTTTGCTTACTAGCTAGCTAGCGTGTCTAGTCCTCTCTATACGTATGTATAGTACGTAGCGTCGACCAAGCACGGACATAAGAGAGGACACTTCTCTCTATTAATTAGCTAGCTAACACAATATATGAAATACCTAAATTAACCCCCAAAACCCCCAACCCCCCCCCCCTTAAAAAAATCAAAACCCCCAGCCACAGAAATGCTGACGCGTGGATGCTTATTGGTCCCGGTTGGTTCCACCAACCAGGACCAAAGGCCCTCCTGCCTGGGCTCAGCGCACAGGCCACGTGGAGGCCCATCTGTCCCGGTTCTGGTTAGAACCGGGACTAAAGGGTCAGGGCATTAGTAACGACCCTTTAGTCCCGGTTCAAGAACCGGGACAAAAGGCCCTTACGAACCGGGACAATAGGCCCGTTTTCTACTAGTGCTCCAGACCAAGGAAGTAATGTAGAGCACCTAAATCCTTGACAGCAAAATCCTCACTTAACGCAGTCACAAGGTGATCAACAACAACATCAGAGGAACTGACGAGATGATATCATCAACATAAACCAATAGATACATCGTAACCTTAGAACGCCGAAGGAGGAACAATGACGTGTCAGCAGTGGAGGGAACAAACCCAAGAGCCCAGAGAACAGAACCGAGGCATGCATGCCACGCACAAGGAGCCTGTTTAAGTCCATACAAAGCCTTGACCAGACGACAGAGATGATGAGGACGCGTAGGACCAACAAAACCCGGTGGATGACGCATATAAACCTCTTCCTTCAGAACTCCATGTAGGAAGGCATTCTGCACATCAAGGTGACGAAGAGACCACCCGCGAGTAACAGCAAGAGACAACAGCATACGAATGGTGGTAGGCTTGATAACTGGATTGAACGTGTCTTCATAATCAAGACCATACCTCTGCTAGAAGCCCTTGGCAACCAGTCGTGACTTGTAGCGTTCAATAGAACCGTCTGCATGTCGTTTTACTTTAAACACCCATTTGGAATCAATGATGTTGATGCCAGAGACCGGAGGAACAAGTTGCCAAGTGCCATTTCAGCAAAGCCTGAAATTCCTGCTCCATCGCAGCACGCCAGTGAGGAATACCCAACGCGGCCTCAAAGTGACACGGCTCGGCCGTCGGACCCGCAACAGCATGAGCCATGCAAGAGGCAAGCCACGCAACAGTCCAGTCTGAACGTTCCTTTGGACGAAAAATACCAGACTGACTGCGTGTGTGGGGACGAAGAACAACCGTAGCAGGCATCGCCAGCAACTCTGGGCTTGCCACAGGAGACGAAGGCGAGGCCAACCCTGACCCCGAGTTGGACGAGCCAGAGTCGTCTGGCTCAGAGGCATGCGACGTGGCCGAGGCAGGGCTGCCTAGTCCATCCGGCAACGAGGCCAGCTCACGAGGAGCCGAGGGGGCTGAGGTGGGGCTGCTCGGCGCAGCTGAAGAAGCCGCTGGGCCGCTTGCCGCTGGGCCGGGCGAAGGCGACGCCCGCGGGGTGAACCCGTCAGCAGGCCCAGGCGAGCCGGGCGAGGCCAACGCTCGCGGGGTAGCTGCGGGTGCAGTCGGTACACGTGGAGCCGGTGCGGGTGCGTCGGGCTGGCGGGCACAACCCGCCATGCATGAGCCATGTGCAGGATCGACGTGCCCATCGTGAGTGGTGTCCGTAGCTTCATCATCAAGGAGTTCAAGACGAGCACCACGTCCAATACCTGCAGCATGGTTAGGAAGCAACACAGGAGCATTTGCAACATCCACAAATTGATCAGGCGAAGGTGTAACTGAGTGCACAGGTGGTATAGCAGTGGTAGAGTGGTTCAGAAGTGCATGAAACGGGAACACATTCTCATCAAATACGACGTCACGAGAAATGTAGACACGATTGCTGGGAACATGTAGACATTTGTACCCTTTGTGGAGAGAACTATACCCAAGGAAAACGCACTTCTTAGACCGAAACTCTAACTTACGCTTGTTGTACGGACGCAAGTGCGGCCAACACGCGCATCCAAACACTTTGAGAAACGTGTAGTCTGGGATATCATTGAGCAAGAGCTCAAGAGGGGTTTTCATTTTCAGAAGTCATGAGGGAAGCCTATTTATCAAGAAACAGGCGGTGGAAAAAGCATCACTCCATAACCGAAGCGAAACGGAGGCATGAGCTAGTAACGTAAGTTCAGTCTCTACAAGATGACGATGCTTACGTTCAGCGGTGCCATTCTGCTGATGTGTATGAGGACAAGACACTCGATGCGAGATCCCAAGCTTGCTAAAAAACGAATTGAGGTTGTGATATTAACCCCCCCCCCCCCCCCCCAGTCGGATTGAACATGAAGAATTTCGTGCTTAAGGAGACGCTCAACGTGTGCTTGAAACTGAATGAAAACGTCAAACACATCAGATTTACGCTTAATAAGATATAGCCAAGTAAACCGACTGTAAGCATCAATGAAACTGACATAATAATTGTGGCCACTAACAGACGTTTGGGCATGACCCCATACATTAGAAAACACAAGCTCAAGAGGATGTTTCACAACACGACTAGACTCTGAAAAGGGTAGTTGGTGACTCTTGCCCTGCTGACAGGCATCACCGATAGTTTCAACACTTTTATTGGACACGACTGGTAGTTCATGGCGATGCAGTACATGAGGAACTATAGGAGTAGCAGGGTGACCAAGGCGCGCATGCCAGTGCATAGGCGACACACGAACACCACTGAACACCTGGGGAGAAGACTGCGTAGGAGATGCAAGCGGTGCGTCAAGTGCATACAGGCCATGGAGAAGACGACCGCTAAGCAGAACGGCCCTCGTGTTCCGATCCTTGATAAAGAAACGAAAAGGGTGAAACTCAGCAAGGACATTATTATCACGAGTAAGTTGCGGAATAGACAACAAACTACGTGTGGCAGAGGGAACTCGAAGGACACTAGAAAGATGCAGCTTGCAAAAATTGTGTGCAAGAAGTGAAGCCTGACCAACATGGGAGATGCGCATACCTGCTCCATTGTCAGTGTGCACCTGATCATGGCCACGATATGGTTCTTGAATGGAGAGCTTGCCCATCTCGCTGGTGAGATGATTCGTTGCTCCTGTATCCATATACCACGCAGGATCAAGGAAGTTGGACGAAGTGCGCCCGTCTCATGACCCGTCATAGCGGCTGCAGCCTGCTTATCATTCCCTTTGCCATTGTTGCCCAGGCCAAGAAAATCTTGCTTGTAGCGTCTATGGCAGCGAGAGGCGAGGTGACGATCTATGCCACATGGCTGACAGGTTCCTTGGCCTCTCCGGCGTCCATGCATGCTATGCCTCCACGCATATTGGAATTGGAAGTGGAAAAAAAGAAACAAGAATGGGGTAGTGTTCTGGCAAAGGGGTAGTGTTCATCTACATCGTTGGCAATGCCAAACACGAGGTTGTTGAGCTCTGGTACGTGCACAGCACGATCTAAGAATGGCAGCATCCAGGAGCCAGCCTTGAACCACTTGCGACTGGCCGTGTTGAAGCAGTAGGTGCCAAGGCTTTCTTCTCCGGAGGAGACAACAAGAATCGTGTCACCTTCAACGTCAAGCAGCGCATGGAATTGACAATGCAATTGTCAGCATAGGCAGGCGGTGACGGTAGCTTGAGCCAGTTCCAGCCTTTCATCGTCCTGCCATTGGAAGGGTCACTGTACATGAGTACCTCGAAGTTGTAGGGGTCGTAGCTGGAAGGGAACCTCCCCATGATGTAGAAGACATCAGCACGCTCAGGGTCGGAGGCTTCACGATTAGTGGCGGAGAAGCCGATGGGCCTGCTTCCCTGGGACTGTTGAGGTGTGGAATTGGCTGGAGGGAGCCGGCGTCCATGTCGTATAAGACGGCGTGGCCAGCAGCGTCCACGCAGAGGATCTTGCTAGCAGCACGGCTGCCTCGTTCATGGAAGGGCAGGAAATCCGTTCTTTCCTTGTCTGGGATGGACCGTTCGAACCTGAGCCTGGGCGGAGGAATCGACGAGACGGTCTCCATCCATGGTGGCACCACGCCTGGTGATGGCCAATCCATATTGACCTTCGATTTTGCTGCCGCCCGTGCTTCCACCGTGGACCCGTAGAAGAGATGCTCGCCGGCCTTGATTCGACTCACCGTATACTAGGTTCTGCCACTGCCATACCTCTGCACCACAACATTCATGAACTGCCGCGCCTTCATTGCTCACCAATCCTACCAACAAAGAAAGATCACGAATTAGATGATGAATGATATGCCCCAGAACCACGCACTTCCCTTCCATGAAAGCAAAGAGGATCGACCAGGGAAATAAAAGACAAACCACCAACGGGCAAGAGAAATAAGGACTAATACCTGTGGCGGCCAGGTCCAATTGTCTTCCCCTCCAATTCCGCCGAATCGAAGGTGGCGGTTGCAGCGGGGACGACGACGACAGCGACGGCGGCAGCGGCTGGGATAGGATGGGAAAGAGACCAGGTGGCTTTCCCCCCTTTATCTGACGTCCATTCCAGATCTAACGGTGGGGATTGGCCAAGGGGAAGACGTACAGCTGCATATTTAGATTCTCGAAAGTAAACAATAAAAAGAAGAGAATGACTGAATCTGTTATGCAGGAACGTACTTAAAAAAGTAAAAACTGAATAACTTAAAAAAAATTGCTAAATCATATCTAGATGCGTCATAAATATTGCACATCTAAGTCCTATGTCATTGGTATTATGCGGAGATTCATGTGGGATTTTTTTTTGCTTTGTTTTTCTTTTCCTTTTCATACTTGATTGTGTCACTTAGATGTGCAATAACTATGCACATCTACATATGCCCTAGACAATCCCTAATTCAATACCACCTGTCATTAGAATTTATAAGCATTTAGCATAGAAACTCTTTATTGATAGATGGGGCCAAGTTGTAGCGTGACATACCCCGCAAAAAAAAGTTGTAGCATGACTTGCTAGAGACAAGTCTCCTAGAATTTTATCATCTCCTTCTATGTTTTTTTAGAATCCCATGGTCAATTTATTCCTGTGACATGCAACAATTTAACCTTGCTCTCTTGGGCAAGCATGGCTTCCAGCTAATGACAAAGCCGGACTCACTCTGCTCCCGTGTCCTCAAAGGGCGCTATTTCCCTGAGTGTGATTTTATGCAAGCTACTGCACCTAAGACCGCTTCGGTGACTTGGCGTGCAATTATAGCAGGCAGGGAGACTCTAAAGGTTGGCTTATTGAAGCGAGTGGGAGATGGAGCTTCCATCTCAGTGTGGTCTGATAAGTGGATACCAGGGACGATCTCCATGTCCCCTTTGGTAAAACCAGCTCATACTTTAGTTGATCGAGTCTCAGACTTGATAGATACTGAGAACTGGACTTGGCGGCAGCAGCTAATCAAGGACACATTTACTGCACCCGACGCTGAGGCCATTCTGAATATCCCGCTACGCCATGGTGGTGGGAAAGATTTCTTCGCTTGGGCGTTCGATCGATCGGGCAACTATTCTGTGAAGATGGCGTACCGTGCTCTAGTGACTCAAAAAGAGCGATATGCTCTAGAGGAAGGGGCGGCTACCGGGACCTCACGGAACAACGAACAGATGTGGAAAGCCCTCTGGAAACTCAATGTGGTGCCCAAAGTCAGAGTGTTTTGGTGAAGAGTTCTCCGTGGAATTCTTCCTGATGAATACACTTTGAGAAGTAAGCAGATGCAATATCTGCCTTGCCAAACGTTTCTGGAAGGAAGCTTATGCTTGGTTTGATCTTCGGTTACCCAGGCTACATCCTAGCTCGTGTGCAAGGGACATATTGTGTGATCCCAGGTTTTCAGATTCAGAAAGAACAAAGATTATAACCATTATGTGGTCCATATGGCACTCGCGTAATCGCTTCAAGCATGAGAAGGAAGAAATAAATCCTGTAGTGGCTATCAGGATGACGAAACACTACCAGAAAATCTTGGGTTGCCGACGGCCAAATCTATGCCGATGGCCCCCGTCGGCATAGGCGCGGCCATCGGCATAGCCCAGGCCCACCTGCCCGGTCAGCGCTGACCATTTGACGGCGTTGAACCTACGCCGACGGGAGGTAACGGTGGCCGTCGGCATATCTGTGGCAGAGGTATGCCTACGGCATAGCCGTCGGCATAGGCCCCTCTGCCACGTCATCTATCCGTGTGCCATGCCACGTCATCGATCCGTGGGACAACCTCCGTGTGTGCATAGATATGCCGACAGCCTTGTTGTCGGCATAGGCCCCTCTGCCACGTCATCGATCCGTGTGCCATGCCACCTCATCGATCCGTGGGACAACCTCCGAGTGTGTGTAGATATGCCGACGGCCCGTCGGCACACATTTATTTTACTTTATATTTTTATTTTACTTTATTTTAGTTTTGTTTTTGCATAAGATAATTATACCTTATCTAAATAAACATACCCCGATGGTATATCGATTGCCCCCCGTTACGAACGTCGCTATCGCCGTGTCACGGAGGGGGGAAACCGTCGACACAGAGGGAATTCTGGTTGGTGGGGGGATTCGGGATGTAGCTATGTCACCGAAACATCGCACGGGTCCCGATGCATATGTGAAAGTGTTCAGGCATGCGTAGACGCCCGTCTTGGGGCTCCGCGCTGTGCCCCTCGGCACGCAAGGCAGTGCTGCCGTCACTTGGAGGGGGCCAAACCCCGGAGACGCGTGCCGCCTCTTCGGACATGCCACCACACCACCCCGCATGTATGAGAGCCCGGTGCGATGCTCGGGTGGCATTGCTACCCCCCCAGGGCCCCCGTCCCACCTAACCCTGTAGCGTCATGACCACGGGATCTACCCCTTTGACTTTGCACGGACGGGCTTTGAGCAGTGGACGTATCCACCCAGTTGTGTTAGGTCAGCCCATAAGAACACTTTGGAGCAACATCCGGACCAGACCCACGGCAAGATCCCCTCCGTGTAGACCCGACGCGTCCGTTTCCCCCCTCCAGGTGCCGGCGGCGGCGCCGTCCGTGAGGGGGGCACACCCCGGAGACGCGTGCCGGGCGTTTGCACCTGCCACAACACTTCCAGACTTGTGAGAGGCCGCCTACGCAAGATTTGGAGGCATGCTAGCCCCCGGAGGCCACCGGCCACAGTCGTAGACACGCGAAGAGCAATCCGCGCAAGAGGGAATTGTTCAGATACTACTCCATCACGAACAATTACGAAAAATTACCATCAGTCCTACAGCACATGTGCCCACGTCGTGTAAAAAACTCATGATTTTATCGCGCTCTGAATATTTAATAATATTCACGCCGCATCGTTACCGCAGAACGTCTACTACCGTGTCATCGCGTCCGTGAGGGGGGGCCTAACCCCGGAGACGCGTGCCGCCTCTTCGGACATGCCTCCACACCACCCCGCATGTATGAGGGCCCGGTGCGACGCTCGGGTGGCATTGCTACCCCCCAGGGCCCCGTCCCGCCTAACCCTGTAGGATTTGACCACGGGATCTACCCCTTTGTCTTTGCACGGACGGGCTTTGAGAAGTGGACGTATCCACCCGGTTGTGTTAGGTCAGCCCATAGGAACACTTTGGAGCAACATCCGGGCTAGACCCACGGCAAGATCCCCTTCGTGTAAACCCGACGCGTCCGTTCCCTCCCTCCAGGTGCCAATGACGGCGCCGTATGTGAGGGGGGGCACACCCCGGAGACGCGTGCCGGGCGTTTGCACCCGCCACAACACTTCCAGACTTGTGAGAGGCCGCCTACGCAAGATTTGGCGGCATGCTAGCCCCCGGAGGCCGCCGGCCATAGTCGTAGACACGCGAAGAGCAATCCGCGTAAGAGGGAATTGTTCAGATACTACTCCATCACTAACAATTATGAAAATTACCATCAGTCCTACAACACATGTGCCCACGTCGTGTAAAAAACTCATGATTTTATCGCGCTCCGAGTATTTAATAATATTCACGCCGCATCATTACCGTAGAACGTCTACTACCGTGTCATCACCGTCCGTGAGGGGGGGCAAACCCCGGAGACGCGTGCCGCCTCTTCGGACATGCCACCACACCACCATGCATGTATGAGGGCCTGGTGCGACGCTCGGGTGGCATTGCTACCCCCCAGGGCCCCCGTCCCGCCTAACCCTGTAGCGTTTGACCACGGGATCTACCCCTTTGCCTTTGCACGGACGGGCTTTGAGTAGTGGACGTATCCACCCGGTTGTGTTAGGTCAGCCCATAGGAACACTTTGAAGCAACATCTGGGCCAGACCCACGGCAAGATCCCCTCCGTGTAGACCCGACGCGTCCGTTCCCCCCTCCAGGTGCCGGCGGCGGCGCCGTCCGTGAGGGGGGGGGCACACCCCGGTGACGCGTGCCAGGCGTTTGCACCCGCCCCAACACTTCCAGACTTGTGAGAGGCCGCCTACGCAAGATTTGGTGGCATGCTAGCCCCTGGAGGCCGCCGGCCACAGTCGTAGACACGCGAAGAGCAATCCGCGTAAGAGGGAATTGTGCAGATACTACTCCATCATGAACAATCATGAAAAATTACCATCAGTCCTACAGCACATGTGCCCACGTCGTGTAAAAAACTCATGATTTTATAGCCTTCCGAGTATTTAATAATATTCACGCCGCATCGTTACCGCAGAACGTCTACTACCGTGTCATCGCCGTCCGTGAGGGGGGGGGCACACCCCGGAGACGCGTGCCGCCTCTTTGGACATGCCACCACACCACCCCGCATGTATGAGGGCCCGGTGCGACGCTCAGGTGGCATTGCTACCCCCCGAGGGCCCCCGTCCCGCCTAACCCTATAGCGTTTGACCACGGGATCTACCCCTTTGACTTTGCACGGACGGGCTTTGAGCAGTGGGCGTATCCACCTGTTTGTGTTAGGTCAGCCCATAGGAACACTTTGGAGCTACATAAGGGCCAGACCCACGGCAAGATCCCCTCCGTGTAGACCTGACGCGTCCGTTCCCCCCTCCAGGTGCCGGCGGCGGCGCCGTCCTTGAGTGGGGGGGGGGGGCACACCCCGGAGACGCGTGTCGGGCGTTTGCACCCGCCACAACACTTCCAGACTTGTGAGAGGCCGCCTACGCAAGATTTGGCGGCATGCTAGCCCCCGGAGGCCGCCGGCCACAGTCATAGACACGCGAAGAGCAATCCGCGTAAGAGGGAATTTTTTAGGTAGTACTCCATCATGAACAATTATGAAAAATTACCATCAGTCCTACAGCACATGTGCCCACGTCGTAAAAAACTCTTGATTTTATCGCTCTCCGAGTATTTAATAATATTCACGCCGCATCGTTACCGCAGAACGTCTACTACCGTGTCATCGCCGTCCGTGAGGGGGGGGGGCACACCCCGGAGACGCGTGCTGCCTCTTCGGACATGCCACCACACCACCCCTCATGTATGAGGGCCCGGTGCGACGCTCGGGTGGCATTGCTACCCCCAGGGCCCCGTCCCGGCTAACCCTGTAGCGTTTGACCACGGGATCTACCCCTTTGACTTTGCACGGACGGGCTTTGAGCAGTGGACGTATGCACTCGGTTGTGTTAGGTCAGCCCATAGGAACACTTTGGAGCAACATCCGGGGCAGACCCACGGCAAGATCCCCTCCGTGTAGACCCGACGCGTCCGTTTCCCCCCTCCAGGTGCCGGCGGCGGCGCCGTCCGTGAGGGGGGCACACCCCGGAGACGCGTGCCGGGCGTTAGCCGCCGCCACCCTCCCCGCGGCTTCGGGGTGTGCCACTCTCACGGGCATCGCTGCCACCATCTCATGAAGGGGGGAAACGGCCACCACAGGTTACACATGACAAACTGAAAAATAATAATAATTGAATTTATAAAAAACAAATATGCCGTAAAAAAATAATTAAAAAACGCCGTAATAAAAAAATGCAAAGTACCTATGCCGACGGCTAGGCCGTCGGCATATCTCATACCTTATCCACTCGGCTCGGTCGCTGGCAGGTGGTACCAAGCCTATGCCGATGGCTAGGCCGCCGGCTTAGGTCCAACCTTATCCAGTCGCTCCACGCCCTCCTCTCCTCCACTCGCTGCACGTCTCCTCTCCTCCACTCGTTTCTCTCCCCCAACCGCCGCCGCCACCCTCTCCCCGTGCCGCGCCGCCGTCGTCCCCGCCCTGACCCGCGTCGTGCCGCCGTCCTCCCGACCCGCGCCGCCGTCCTGCCCGCCCCGCGCCTCCCCGCCGTCCTCCCCGCTCCCGTGCTGCCCCGATGTCCTCCCCGCCTCGCGCCTCCCCGCCCCCGTCCGCACCCGCCCCGACGTCCTCCCCGCCCTGGGCCTCCCCGCCCCACGCCGCCCCATCCGCACCCGCCCTGTGTTGCCGCCGTCCGCGCCCGGACCGGCCCGCAAGGGCTCGATTCCGGCCGCGGGTCCGGCGCCCCCTTCCCGGCTGGTTGGAGCAATCGGCCCTCCCTGTGCTACAGCTCATCATCGCCCCCAACCGCCGCCGCCCCTCTCCTCCGACCCGACCAGCCGACCCTCTACGTGAGTTTTTTTTTCTTATTTTTTAGTGTTTTGGTACTATTTTTAGGTGGATGAATGCATATATGATGGAATGTATGTCATATTTGTTAGATGTAGTTAGTTTGCAAAATATTGATCAATGGATGTTATTAGCAATATGAGTTTTTTTAAGTTGAAGTGTGAATGTTTTTATGTGATGTGTGATTATATACTTTTTGCACTGTGGTATTTTGATGATGATGGTGTTGCTACAAATCAATGATGAAATATTTATTGACACTTAATGGTCTTGCTAAAGAATACTTATTTGAGAAAAATGGTGATGTTCATAACTTGTTCATATGGATTTTTCTTAGATGATGATGATTGTTAGATGAGGAGAGATAATGATGATTTTTTATGCTTCGATGATTTTGAGATGATGATGATGACCGATGATAGATGATGTTAGATGATGATGTGGATGATATATGATGATGTTTTTTTATGCTTCGATGATTTTTGAGATGATGATGATGATTGTGATGTTCTAAATTTTTTGTCGCGATGGATTTTGCAGGCTTTGTGGTGTCGCATTTCATTGGAGTGACCGTTTTACGACGCGTTGGTCCCCCTGAGAATCCCTCTGCTGTTCGACTACTTCCTCTATAGTCGAGGGTGAAACATGGGCAAGGGGAAGGCCGACGGCGTGGGTTTCCTACGCAAGGTCGTCGGCCTGCCTAGTCGGAGTGGTCGAGCACGTAATCCTCCCCCTCGGCTACTTGACGATGACTCCTCACAGGGAGGTCGAGGGAGAGGTTCCCCTAGAGGAGGGGGGGGCGGGGGGAGAGCCTCTAGAGGGCGAGGTGGTGGGGGGAGAGCCACTATATGGGGTCGCGGCCAGAAAGAGCGCACCCTCACCGACTTAGGGGTGTTGTCTTCGAGGCCCTCCTCTAGTGAGGTACCCTCTGGCGAGGAGGAGGACGACGAGGAGGAGGAGGAGGTTCGGGATGGGACCAAGGAGGAGGTGGAGGAGGAGGAGGCAGGCGAGGAGGAGGAGGACGAGGAGGAGGACGAGGAGGAGGTTGGGGAGGGGGAGGCAGGCGAGGAGGAGGGTGGTGACGGGAAGGGGGTTGACAACAAGGGGTGGCTGCGTGGTAACGCAAAGCTACCAAAGCAGGTTCCTGCTACTGAGGAGGAGAAGTGGCTCATTGAGCCCACGGGGAAAGAGTAAGTGCCACTTTATAATAATTTCATTATTTTGCTTGTCACATGCTTATTCCGGTTGTTATTTATTTTGCTTGTCACATGCTAATAGTTCATTCTTTTGCAGCAACTGGATATATTCTAAAGGGGTCCGTATTCCCAACAGCCTCATCACCGTCTTGCTGAAGTTATACTGGCCGGGGTTGTACTGTCCGGATCCAGTCAGGCAGCCGGACCGTCAGGTTTTGGCCACGAGCTGGGACCACTAGGAAGCGGCCCTCCACACGTACCATGAGACCCATGCCAAGGCCGTGATCACTACTTTCTGGGTGAGTTCTCTTCAGAAGCACAAGTCCATTCTAGTTTCATGAATGATTTAACTCATGGCTTCTTCCATTCTTGTTTCATGCATGATTGTAGAAATTCTATCGAGTTCTTCCGGAGCACAGGGCCAGAGCGGACCAGATCGTCCTGCGCCAATGCAAGAAGAAGGCCCGCCAGATGCAGTACGAGGTGCGCTATGTGGCCATCTCGACATACTACCACGACATTCTTGGTGTGAAGATGACCAAGGAAGAAGCGCGGAGGATGGGCATTACCTTGGAGAGGGACGAGTTCTTGGTGGTAAGTATAAAAGATTTTTCATTATGCTTTCATTACCTTGTGGTACATTTCACCATTTCGTGTTGACATGCCATTATGCTTTTATTATGTAGGTGTGTCCAAATTGGTGTTATGGAAAAGACGAGTCCTGGGCGGCATTGGTGGATCTTTGGTGTGATGAGGCTGGAGCCTGGGCGGCTATGAGAATAAAAAACAAGGCTAACCAAGGGAAGGAGGGAGTACATGCTCAGGGAAACCGAAACCACTATCTCCACAAGGCAGTTAATGTATGACTAACCCCATTAAACATTCTTCTTCTTCTATTTACCATCACTTTCTTATGTATAACTAACCTCTGTTTGGTGGTCTAGGAGGAGAAACTAAAGCGGCCGCTCTCACACATGCAGGCGTGGGAGATCGCCCATACGCAGAAGGACCCCAAGCCTGGCGATCCCAAGTACTACGGCAAGAAGATCGTGGGGAGGAAGAAGGCCTACTCCGCAGCGTATCTGAAGTTACATCCTGACACACCTGACCCCATTGCGGCGGATCTGGACGAGAGGGCGGTGGTGAGCATGGGGCCCAAGGAGCACGGTCGGGAGGCGGTTCTCGATCCTGTGATCACTCCAACTATCTCCTACACACAGCTCCGTCGGATCGACCCGAGCCTGAGCCAGCGCACGAGCCAACCAGTGACCAGTGCACAGTCCCTCTTTCAGGAGCAACAATCTGTAAGTATTTTCCCTCTTATCTTCATTGCTCACTTTATTTTCCGCATTTAGTAGTTTAATGAGTTCCATCATGTCATACCATAGGCCTACCTGGAGTACACACGCCAGGAGACCATGGCGTCGCATGAGAGGCTTTATGAACACCAAGTGCAGAGGGATCGCCAGATGCAGCAGGCTTTTCAAGAAATGGCGGCCGACAGGTGTCCTCAGTTGCAGCCAGCACAATGTCCTCCAGCACAACCAGTGCTGCTGACCTTTGAGGAGTTTGTGGCACAGAACGCTGGCCCCTCGCCGGTTAGTTCATCCCCAATCTATTCACCCAAAGCATGTCATGCCTTTCAACACAGTCATATAACCCGCTAATATGTCTTTTTAACATCCAGGGAACAGGTGGATCCACCGTTGGCGGTGGTCTTCGCAGCACTCCCGATACATGGAGCCCGACCACTCCGATCCACGGAGGCGGAGGCAGAGGTGCAGGCGGTCTTGGCAGTAGCGCTGCCGCTAGCATTGACGACCTGGGCTTCGGCGGTCTTGGCGGTGACGACCTCCGCGGTGCTCGACATCCTGGCGCTTAAGCCTTGTGTGTGGTGATGATCCTTGTGTGTGGTGATGATCCTTGAGATGACTTGTGTGTGGTGATGATCCTTTAGATGACTTGTGTGCTTCTCTATATGCTTATGCTTATGTTTATGTTGATTGTGATGATGCTTATGCATATATTGTTGTGATGGTGCCGGATGATATCCTGTTGTGTTCTATATGTATATTTCCATCATATATATCTGCTGATATGTGTTGTATATTTGAATTGAATTGATCTGAAAACAAACAGAAAAAGAAAAAAAATCAAATGCAAACTATGCCGACGGCTAGGCCATCGGCATAGGGCTGGCGTGAGCTCCGAGTAGCTGACACGTGGCGTCTATGCCGACGGCCTAGCCGTCAGCACCGTTTTTAAACTAAGCGCCCGTCGACACAGTTTTTAAACTAAGCCGACGGCTAGGCCATCGGCATAGATGCCACGTGTCAGCTACTGGGAGCTCGGGAGCAACGTCTGGTCGCCACGTGGCACACCTAAGTCGACAGCTAGGCCGTCAGTGTACCCCTATCTCACGAGCAGCGTCTGGTCACCACGTGGCACACCTAAGCCGACAGCTAGGCCGTCGGCGTAGTTCGAAACTAAGCCGACGGCTAGGCCGTCGACATCGGTGTGCCACGTGGCGACCAGGCGTTGGGAAAACTTGACGGCGGCCGCCGTTAGGCGTGAACGCTGCCAACGGGCAGGGCCGTCGGCATAGATGTACGGCCCCGTCGGGAAAGCTACTATGCTGACGGCTTTTCTATGCCGACGGCCTCCCGGGCTATGCCGACGTATATGTTGCCGACAGCCCTATGCCGACAGGGGCCGTCGGCATAGGTCTGTCCCGACGGGATTCAGTGCTATGCCGATGGCCCTGGCCGTCGGCATAGGGGGCGATTCTGGTAGTGAAAGAAGCTCTTGATGTGCTCAAACTGCCAAAAAGTGTGGCGGCTGTACTACCATGGCATGGTTGGAGGCCACCGGATGTAATCATCATCAAGATCAACATCGATGGTGCCATCGATTTTGCAGGTAACTGCAGTGGCGCGTGATACGTCCATTTTGCATCATGCTTTTATATTGATATTCATTGTATTATGGGATGTTATTACACGTTATGTCACAATACTTATGGCTATTCTCTCTTATTTTAAAAGGTTTACATAAGGAGGGAGAATGCCGGCAGCTAGAATTCTGGACTGGAAAAGGAGCAAATATTAGAGACCTATTCTGCACAACTCCAAAAGTCCTGAAAATCCACGAAACATCTAGTTAAAAATAATAAAAAATCCTTGCCAAAGATGAAGACCAGGGGGCCCACACCCTGTCCACGAGGGTGGGGGGCGTGCCCCCTACCTCATGGGCCCCCTGTTGGCTCTCCGATGCCCATCTTCTGCTATATGAGGTCTTTAAATGAGCAAAAAAATCATAAGCAACCTTTCGGGACGAAACTCCGCCGCCACGAGGCGGAACCTTGGCGGAACCAATCTAGGGCTCCGGCAGAGCTGTTCTGCCGGGGACACTTCCCTCCGGGAGGGGGAAATCATCACCATCGTCATCACCAATGCTCCTCTCATCGGGAGAGGGCAATCTCCATCAACATCTTCACCAGCACCATCTCATCTCAAAACCCTAGTTCATCTCTTGTATCCAATTCTTGTCTCCAAGTCCGGGATTGGTACTAGTAGGTTGCTAGTAGTGTTGATTACTCCTTGTAGTTGATGCTAGTTGGTTTATTTGGTGGAAGATCATATGTTCAGATCCTTTATGCATATTAGTACCCCTCTGATTATGAACATGAATATGCTTTGTGAGTAGTTACGTTTGTTCCCCAGGACACGGGAGAAGTCTTGCTATTAGTAGTCATGTGAATTTGGTATTCGTTCGATATTTTGATGAGATGTATGTTGTCTAGCCTCTAGTGGTGTTATGTGAACGTCGACTACATAACACTTAACCGTTATTTGGGCCTAGAGGAAGGCATTGGGAAGTAATAAGTAGATGATGGGTTGCTAGAGTGACAGAAGCTTAAACCCTAGTTTATGCGTTGCTTCGTAAGGGGCTGATTTGGATCCACATGTTTCATGCTATGGTTAGGTTTACCTTAATACTTTTGTTGTAGTTGCGGATGCTTGCAATAGAGGTTAATCATAAGTGGGATGTTTGTTCAAGTAAGAACAGCACCCAAGCACCAGTCCACCCACATATCAAATTATCAAAGTACCGAACGTGAATCATATGAACGTGATGAAAACTAGCTTGACGATATTCCCATGTGTCCTCAGGAGCGCTTTACCTTATATAAGAGTTTGTCCAGGCTTGTCCTTTGCTACAAAAAGGATTGGGCCACCTTGCTACACTTTATTTACTTTTATTACTTGTTGCTCGTTACAAATTATCTTATCACAAAACTATCTGTTACCACTTATTTCAGTACTTGCAGAGAATACCTTGCTGAAAACAGCTTATCATTTCCTTCTGCTCCTCGTTGGGTTCGACACTCTTACTTATCGAAAGGACTATGATAGATCCCCTATACTTGTGGGTCATCAAGACTCTTTTCTGGCGCCGTTGCCGGGGAGTGAAGCGCCTTTGGTAGGTGGAATTTGGTAAGGAAAAATTTATATAGTGTGCTGAAATTTACTGTCACTTGTTACTATGGAAAGTAATCCTCTGAGGGGCTTGTTCGGGGTATCTTCACCCCGACCAGTAGAGCAAAGAGTTGCTCCTCGACCTACTGAACCTACTGAAAATGAAAATGTTCCCTTTGAATTTCCTTCGAGTATGATAGAAAAACTGCTAGCTAATCCTTTTACAGGAGATGGAACGAAGCATCCTGATGAGCACCTAATATATGTGGATGAAGTTTGTGGATTATTTAAGCTTGCAGGTATACCCGATGATGTTGCTAAGAAGAAGGTCTTCCCTTTATCTTTGAAGGGAGATGCATTGACATGGTATAGGCTATGTGATGATACGAGATCATGGAACTATAGAAGATTGAAATTGGAATTTCATCAAAAGTATTATCCTATGCATCTTGTTCATCGTGATCGCAATTATATATATAATTTTTGGCCTCGCGAAGGAGAAAGCATCGCTCAAGCTTGGGGGAGGCTTAAATCAATGTTATATTCATTCCCCAATCATGAGCTCCCAAGAGAAACAATTATTCAAAACTTTTATGCTCGGCTTTCTGAAAACAATCGCACCATGCTCGATACTTCTTGTGCTGGATCTTTTATGATGAAGACTATTGAATTTAAATGGGATTTATTGGACCGAATTAAACGCAACTCTGAAGATTGGGATCTCGACGAAGGTAAGGAGTCAGGTATGACACCTAAGTTTGATTGTGTTAAATCTTTTATGGACACCGATATTTTCCGTAAGTTTAGCACTAAATATGGACTTGACTCTGAGATAGTAGCTTCTTTCTGTGAATCTTTTGCTACTTATGTTGATCTCCCTAAGGAGAAGTGGTTTAAATATCATCCTCCCATAGAAGTAAAAGTAGCTGCACCTATTAAAGTTGAAGAAAAGACTATCACTTATAATGATTCTATTGTTCCTACTTCTTATGTTGAGAAACCACCTTTCCCTGTTAGAATAAAGGATCATGCTAAAGCTTCAACTGTGGTTCGTAAAAGTAATATTAGAACTTATACACCTCCTGAGCAAGTTAAAGTTGAACCTAATATTGCTATTGTTAAAGATCTCTTAGCTGATAATATTGATGGGCATGTTATTCAATTCTGTGGTGAAACCGCTAGAATTGCCAAACCCCATGCTAAAGATAAGCATAGACTAGACCTGTGGTAGGCGTGCCTGTTATTTCTGTTAAAATAGGAGATCATTGTTATCATGGCTTATGTGATATGGATGCTAGTGCTAGTGTTATACTACATACTTTATACGAAGAAATTAAGCATGAAATTGCACCTGCTGAGTTTGAAGGAATTGATGTTACAATTAAACTTGCCAATAGAGATACTATATCAGTGATGGGAATTGTTAGAGATGTTGAAGTCTTGTGTGGGAAAACTAAATATCCTGCTGATTTTCTTGTTCTTGGTTCCCCACAAGATAGCTTTTGTCCCATTATATTTGGTAGACCCTTCTTGAATACTGTTAATGCTAAGATAAACTGCGAAAAGAATGTTGTTACTATTGGCTTAGATGATATGATTCATGAGTTTAATTTCTCTAAATTTAGTAAACAATACCGTGAAGAAGAATTGCCTACTAAGGATAAAATTATCGGTCTTGCTTCTATTGCCGTACCTCCTAGTGATCATTTAGAACATTATTTGCTAGACCATGAAAATGATATGTTTATGAATGAAAGAAGAGAAATAGATGAAGTATTCTTTAAACAGGAACCTATTCTGAAACACAATTTGCCCGTCGAAATCCTAGGGGATCCACCTCCACCTAAGGGTGATCCCGTGTTGGAGCTTAAACCGTTGTCTGATAATCTTAAATATGCTTATCTTGATGAAAAGAAGATATATCCCGTTATTATTAGTGCTAACCTTTCAGAGCATGAGGAAGAAAGATTATTGAAAACTCTAAAGAAGCACCGTGCTGCTATTGGATACACTCTTGATGATCTTAAGGGCATTAGTCCCACTCTATGTCAACATTAAGTAAATTTGGAAACAGATGCCAAACCAGTTCGTGATCCTCAACTACGTTTGAATCCTAAAATGAAAGAAGTGGTAAGAAAAGAAATACTAAAGCTTCTGGAGGCAGGTATAATTTATCCCGTTGCTGATAGTCAGTGTGTAAGTCCTGTCCATTGTGTCCCTAAGAAGGGAGGTATTACTGTTGTTCCTAATGATAAAGATGAATTGATTCCACAAAGAATTATTACAGGTTATAGGATGGTAATTGATTTCCGCAAATTAAATAAGGCTACTAAGAAAGATCATTACCCCTTACCTTTTATTGATGAAATGCTAGAAAGATTATGCAAACATACACATTATTGCTTCCTAGATGGTTATTCTGGTTTGTCTCAAATACCTGTGTCGGCTAAAGATCAATCAAAGACTACTTTTACATGCCCTTTTGGTACTTTTGCTTATAGATGTATGCCTTTTGGTTTATGTAATGCACCTGCTACCTTTCAAAGATGCACGATGGCTATATTCTCCGACTTTTGTGAAAAGATTTGTGAGGTTTTCATGGATGACTTTTCCGTCTATGGATCCTCTTTTGATGATTGCTTGAGCAATCTTGATCAAATTTTGCAGAGATGTGAAGAAACTAATCTTGTCTTGAATTGGGAAAAGTGCCACTTTATGGTTAATGAAGGTATTGTCTTGGGGCATAAAGTTTCTGAAAGAGGTATTGAAGTTGATAAAGCCAAGGTTGATGCTATTGAAAAGATGCCATGTCCCAAGGACATCAAAGTTATAAGAAGTTTCCTTGGTCACGCCGGATTTTATAGGAGGTTCATTAAGGACTTCTCAAAAATTTCTCGGCCTCTGACTAATCTATTGCAAAAAGATACACCATTTGTTTTTTATGATGATTGTGTAGAAGCATTTGAAATACTTAAGAAAGCATTGATCTCTGCACCTATTGTTCAGCCACCTGATTGGAATTTACCCTTTGAAATTATGTGTGATGCTAGTGATTATGCTGTAGGTGCTGTTCTAGGGCAAAGAGTTGACAAGAAATTAAATGTTATCCATTATGCTAGTAAGACTCTAGACAATGCTCAAAGAAATTATGCTACTACTGAAAAAGAACTTTTAGCAGTTGTATTTGCTTGTGATAAGTTCACACCTTATATTGTTGATTCTAAAGTAACTATTCACACTGATCATGCTGCTATTAAATATCTTATGGAAAAGAAAGATGCTAAACCTAGACTTATTAGATGGGTTCTCTTGCTACAAGAATTTGATTTGCATATTGTTGATAGAAAGGGAGCTGAGAACCCGTTGCAGACAACTTGTCTAGGTTAGAAAATATTCTTGATGACCCACTAATGATAGCTTTCCTGATGAACAATTAAATGTTATAAGTACTTCTCGTAGTACTCCATGGTATGCTGATTATGCTAATTACATTGTTGCTAAATTCATACCACCTAGTTTCACATACCAGCAAAAGAAAAAGTTTTTCTATGATTTGAGACATTACTTTTGGGATGACCCATATCTTTATAAAGAAGGAGTAGCTGGTGTTATTAGACGTTGTGTACCTGAGCATGAACAGGAACATATCCTATGCAAGTGCCACTCCGAAGCTTATGGAGGACACCACGCGGGAGATAGAACTGCACATAAGGTATTGCCATCCGGTTTTTATTGGCCTACTCTCTTCAAGGATGCCCGTAAGTTTGTCTTGTCCTGTGATGAATGTCAAAGAATTGGTAATATTAGTAGACGTCAAGAAATGCCTATGAATTATTCACTCATTATTGAACCATTTGATGTTTGGGGCTTTGATTATATGGGACCTTTTCCTGCCTCTAATGGATATACACATATTTTAGTTGTTGTTGATTACGTTACTAAGTGGGTAGAAGCTATTCCAACTAGTAGTGCTGATCATAACACTTATATTAAAATGCTTAAGGAAGTTATTTTTCCGAGGTTTGGAGTCCCTAGATATTTAATGACTGATGGTGGTTCAGATTTTATTCATGGTGCTTTCCGTAAAATGCTTGCTAAATATGACGTTAATCATAGAATTGCATCTCCCTATCACCCATAGTCTAGTGGTCAAGTAGAATTGAGTAATAGAGAACTCAAATCAATTTTGCAAAAGACTGTCAATAGGTCTAGAAATAATTGGTCTAAGAAACTTGATGATGCATTATGGGCTTATAGAACTGCATATAAAAATCCTATGGGTATGTCTCCCTATAAAATGGTTTATGGAAAAGAATGTCACTTACCTCTCAAACTAGAACATAAGGCATATTGGGCTATTAAAGAGCTCAACTATGATTTCAAACTTGCCGGTGAGAAGAGGTTATTTGTTATTAGCTCACTTGATGGATGGAGAACCCAAGCTTATGAAAATGCCAAGTTGTTTAAAGAAAAAGTTAAAAGATGGCATGACAAAAGGATACAAAAGCGTGAGTTTAATGTAGGTGATTATGTATTGCTATACAACTCTCGTTTAAGATTTTTTGCAGGAAAACTTCTCTCTAAATGGGAAGGCCCCTACGTCATCGAGGAGGTCTATCGTTCCGGTGCCATAAAAATCAACAACTTCGAAGGCACAAATCCGAAGGTGGTAAACGGTCAAAGAATCAAACATTATATCTCAGGTAATCCCATAAATGTTGAAACCAATGTTATTGAAACCGTAACCCCGGAGGAATACATAAGGGACACTCTCCAAAACGTTTCAGACTCCGAAAAGGAATAGGTATGTGATACTGTAAGTAAACGGACTCCAAAACAATTTCTAAGGCAATATTTCTCCGTTTTGGAATATTTAGAAAAATAGAAAAATAAGTGGTAGTCCGAGAAGGACACGAGGTCCCCACGAGGGTGGAGGGCGCGCCCCCTACCTCGTGGGCTCCTTGTGTGCCTTCCGGACTCCGTTTTCTTGCACGATACGTATTTTGGTCGGTAAAATTTCATTATATAATCTCCCGAAGGTTTTGACTCATGTATCACGCAAATATCCTCTGTTCTTGTTTTGAGCTGTCCCACTGCAGATTAGATCAACATGTTGTCCCAGGATTCGGAAGGAGAAAGCTATGTGGATGATTACTTAGCAAATCCCAAGGTCTATGGAGATGTGGAACATGATGGTTGGACCACGAAGGAAGAAGAGGATTATGGACCCAAGGGGAAGGAGGAGACGAGCTCAGATGAAGATGAAGCCCCATTACCTCAACCTGGGGACATGCACGTGGAGTTCAAAAAGTCAAGTCTCCCCGATAGGGTAAAGAAACCCAAGTTCGAGTTTATCCCTTTTCGTCTCTTGCAGGAAAATAATCAGGACCTATGCAAAAAGATATTAACCCTGGAGTGGGAGATTGATGATCTGAGGGATCAAAATGCCGTCCTCAAGTGCAAATTAAGGGAGAAGTCTATGCCATCAACTAAGTCAACGACACTTCCACCTTCTTCAACAACAAAGAAGGAGACATAATCACATGGGTATGGGCACTCCCCTTGGCAACTGCCAAGCTTGGGGGAGGTTCCCCGGTATCGTATCATCATCACACTCCTATCTTTACCGTTTTTCTTAGTTCGATCCTATTAGTAGTATCTTCATCTAGTAGAATAAAGTTTATGGCATGATCTAGTTTTGAGTTTTGCTTTATGATCTCCCTATGTAATCGAGTCCGTGAGCTATATATAATAAAGATTAGTGTTGAGTCAAGGGCTTGATTATTTTACCATGATCTTGAGTGAATAAAAGAAAAGAAGAAAAAGAATAAAAGGAAAACAAAGAGTTCATATTAATCTTAGTGAGAGTAATGACTTCACATAGAAAGAGTGTGATGATTAAAAGTTGTTGGGAGTTGGCAGACATAGCCTTAGTCATCGTTGCAATTAATAGGAAGTAATAAGGAAAGAGAGGTTTCACATATAAATATACTATTATTGACATCTTTTATGATTGGGAGCACTCATTAAAATATGACATGCTAAAGAGTTGATGTTGGACAAGGAAGACAACGTAATGAGTTCTATTTTCTTATATCTGAGATAAAGTATGTTGTCATGGATCCTCTAACATGTTGAGCTTGCCTTTCCCCCTCATGCTAGCCAAATTCTCAACACCAAGTAGAGATACTACTTGTGCTTCCAAAACCCTTAAACCAGTTTTGCCATGAGAGTCCACCATATCTACCTATGGATTGAGTAAGATCCTTCGAGTAAGTTGTCATCGATGCAAAGCAATAAAAATTGCTCTAAATATGTATGATTGATTGGTGTGGGAAAAATAAGCTTTATACGATCTTGTGATGTGGAAGTAATAAAAGCGACGGACTGCATAATAAAGGTTCATATCACAAGGGGCAATATAAAGTGTCTTTCTTTCGCATTGAGATTTTGTGCATCCAACCATAAAAGCGCATGGCAACCTCTGCTTCCCTCTGCAAAGGGCCTATATTTTATTATTATCTTCTACCTTATGCAAGAGTCATGGTGATCTTCACCTTTCCTTTTTTATTTTATCCTTTGGCAAGCATAGTATGTTGGAAAGATCCTGATATATGTACCTAATTGGATGTAGGGGAGCATGAGTTATTATTGTTGACGTTACCCTTGAGGTAAAAGGTTGTGGGGCGAAACTATAAGCCCCTATCTTTCTCTGTGTCCGATTAAAATTCCGTAACCACAAGTATTGTGTGAGTGTTAGCAATTATGAAGGACTAGATGCTAGTTGAGTATGTGGACTTGCTTTTAAGCTCTGACATAGACTCTTTCTGATGTTATGATAAATTGCAATTGCTTCAATGACCGAGATTATAGTTTGTTGGTTCTCAATAAAGTTTATGATTCATACTTTTGCTTTGTGAATAGTTTATTACTTGAGCATAAGAAATCATATGACAATATTCATATATGTTGCTGTTATAAGAATAATCATGATGCCTTCATGTCCGTATATTATTTTTATCGACACCTCTACCTCTAAACATGAGGACATATTTATCGTTATCGGCTTTCGCTTGAGGACAAGCGAGGTCTAAGCTTGGGGGAGTTGATACGTCCATTTTGCATCATGCTTTTATATTGATATTCATTGCATTATGGGCTGTTATTACACGTTATGTCACAATACGTATGGCTATTCTCTCTTATTTTACAAGGTTTACATAAGGAGGGAGAATGCCGGCAGCTGGAATTCTAGACTGGAAAAGGAGCAAATATTAGAGACCTATTCTGCACAACTCCAAAAGTCCTGAAACTCCACGGAACATCTAGTTAATAATAATAAAAAATCCTTGCCAAAGATGAAGACCAGGGGGCCCACACCCTGTCCACGAGGGCGGGGGGCGCCCCCCTAGGGCGCGCCCCCTACCTCGTGGGCCCCCTGTTGGCTCTCCGATGCCCATCTTCTGGTATATGAGGTCTTTCGATGAGGAAAAATCATAAGCAACCTTTCGGGACGAAACTCCGCCGCCACGAGGCGGAACCAATCTAGGGCTCCGGCGGAGCTGTTCTGCCGGGACACTTCCCTCCGGGAGGGGGAAATCATCGCCATCGTCATCACCAACGCTCCTCTCATCGGGAGAGGGCAATCTCCATCAACATCTTCACCAGCACCATCTCATCTCAAAACCCTAGTTCATCTCTTGTATCCAATTCTTGTCTCCAAGTCCGGGATTGGTACTAGTAGGTTGCTAGTAGTGTTGATTACTCCTTGTAGTTGATGCTAGTTGGTTTATTTGGTGGAAGATCATATGTTCAGATCCTTTATGCATATTAGTACCCCTCTGATTATGAACATGAATATGCTTTGTGAGTAGTTACGTTTGTTCCCCAGGACACGGGAGAAGTCTTGCTATTAGTAGTCATGTGAATTTGGTATTCGTTCGATATTTTGATGAGATGTATGTTGTCTAGCCTCTAGTGGTGTTATGTGAACGTCGACTACATAACACTTAACCGTTATTTGGGCCTAGAGGAAGGCATTGGGAAGTAATAAGTAGATGATGGGTTGCTAGAGTGACAGAAGCTTAAACCCTAGTTTATGCGTTGCTTCGTAAGGGGCTGATTTGGATCCACATGTTTCATGCTATGGTTAGGTTTACCTTAATACTTTTGTTGTAGTTGTGGATGCTTGCAATAGAGATTAATCATAAGTGGGATGTTTGTTCAAGTAAGAACAGCACCCAAGCACCGGTCCACCCACATATCAAATTATCAAAGTACCGAACGTGAATCATATGAACGTGATGAAAACTAGCTTGACGATATTCCCATGTGTCCTCGGGAGCGCTTTACCTTATATAAGAGTTTGTCCAGGCTTGTCCTTTGCTACAAAAAGGATTGGGCCACCTTGCTGCACTTTATTTACTTTTGTTACTTGTTGCTCGTTACAAATTATCTTATCACAAAACTATCTGTTACCACTTATTTCAGTACTTGCAGAGAATACCTTGCTGAAAACCGCTTATCATTTCCTTCTGCTCCTCGTTGGGTTCGACACTCTTACTTATCAAAAGGACTACGATAGATCCCCTATACTTGTGGGTCATCAGTGCGGGAGGTGTAGCTCGTTCTGATGTGAAGTTCATGGGTGCTTAGTGTAAGCCCCACTTGGGCATTTCTGATCCACTGATAGCAGAAGCCCTTTATATGCGGAATGGTGTGCTATTTGTGAAGCTACGCGGACTCACACATGTGATCATGGAGCTAGACAGTCTGGAGATGGTTCTGTCGGTGTCAAAACCGGTGGATCTCGGGTAGGGGGTCCCGAACTGTGCGTCTAGGCGGATGGTAACAGGAGACAAGGGACATGATGTTTTTACCCTGGTTCGGGCCCTCTCGATGGAGGTAAAACCCTACTCCTCCTTGATTGATCTTGATGATATGAGTATTACAAGAGTTGATCTACCACGAGATCGGAGAGGCTAAACCCTAGAAGCTAGCCTATGGTATGATTGTTGTTCTTGGTCCTACGGACTAAACCCTCCGGTTTATATAGACACCGGAGGGGGCTAGGGTTACACAGAGTCGGTTACAAGGAAGGAGATCTACATATCCGTATTGCCAAGCTTGCCTTCCACACCAAGGGGAGTCCCATCCGGACACGGGACAAAGTCTTCAATCTTGTATCTTCATAGTCCAACAGTCCGGCCAAAGGATATAGTCCGGCTGTCCGGATACCCCCTAATCCAGGACTCCCTCAGTAGCCCCTGAACCAGGCTTCAATGACGATGAGTCTGGCGCGCAGATTGTCTTTGGCATTGCAAGGCGGGTGCCTCCTCTGAATACTTCATAGAAGATTTTGAACACGAGGATCGTGTCCGGCTTTGCAAAACAAGTTCCACATACCACCGTAGAGAGAATAATATTTCCACAAATCTAATCTGCTGACGTACCCCGTAGTGTGACATCACACCACAGCCAAGCCTTTATTCGAACCGTTTTCCATAACCAATCTTAGCGTGTTTCGCGAGGCGGTTTCGTTGGCACGTCTTGTTGAAGCAGAGATCGTGTCCCCTTTATTACGGGATTCTCATCAACACGTACGTGGGTAACCCAATCGCGCCCGTTGGTATGACCCCTCAATCGGAGGTACGTCCCAAACGGTCACGAGGAGGGCACTTGGTATTCAATCTCTTTATAAAGAGACCAAGGCCTATTCTTTTCTTTCGATCTCAATCGAATCCACCTCCCGCCTCGAGTTCCAACACCCAAAGCTCAGGTTTAGGCGCTTCGGACCTCCGATTATGTCCGGATCCAACCTTCAAGGTATGTGGATGCCTTCCTCTGTCACGGAGGAAGACGTAATAAAGCTAAGGGAGGCCAGGTACCTGACCGGCGAAATCCCGCATAGGCTGCCTACTCAAGGGAAGGTTATTCCCACTCCCAAGCCCGGTGAGAGCGTCGTGTTCGTATCTCACTTCCTCCGAGGGCTAGGCTTCGCGCCAGATCCCTTCGTGAGGGGGCTTATGTTCTATTATGGGCTGGACTTCCACGATTTAGCTCCGGAGTCCATCCTCCACATCTCATCGTTCATCGTCGTGCGCGAAGCTTTCCTCCGTATTACCCCTCACTTCGGACTATGGCTCAAGACCTTCAAAGTGGAGCCGAAGATGATCGAGGGGCGGCACGCAGAGTGCGGAGGCGCCGTAATAAGCAAAAACACCGACGCCCCATGGCCCGAGGGCTCTTTCCAGGAGGTGTCCAGTTTATGGCAACAAGAGTGGTTTTATATCACAGCTCCCAGGGGTACCAAGTGGGTGGCCCCACCTGTCTTTCGCTCGGGTCCCCCGCCACGACTAACATCATGGGTCAACAAGGGGCTAGACTGGGGGCTAGTAAAGGATGTGCACATATTGCAGAGCCGCATCCGAGATCTCCTTGAGAGAGATGTCAGTCTGGTCATGGTAATGCAAGTCATGTTAATTCGCCGAGTCCTGCCCTGCAAACGTCGTCCCCTATGCCTATGGGAGTTCAATCCGGAGGGACCGCGAGCTCTTCAACACTTCCTCGGCATGACACCTGAGGAGATGTACAAATTGTTCTTCGGACCACAAATAATGTGTCCGAACACCACTGAGGATGCAGGTCTGAGCTGCAATCGCCCGGATACCCAAGTAAGTAGCCCCGCATCCGAACACACCGTCCGTTTATTTATCACAACATCGCCCTAAAAAGCCGCTCTTTGACCAGGATTGGATAGCGAAGGCAAAGTTGATCAGGTGTCCGGCCCCCCTCCCTGAGACCTCACCAGATCCCGTGTTAACCAGGATGCTGGAGATCACGCCTTATCAAGCGCCTTCAGGAGAAGATAAAGGGTGGAACAAAGAGGCTAGCACCTCCGCGAAGGAGGCTAGCCGGGAAGGAGGAACTAAAACTTCCTCTCCCCAGGGAAGAAAGAGGACCACCTCCGAGGACCCGGAGATAATGGTCTCCAAACGGGGGAAGAAATCTTCGCCGGAGGGTCCTGCCCCGGGGATACCCCGGCCGCACTATGCCCTCAAGTGGATCAGCCCTCCACCGAGCTGTAAGTAAAAGGGTACCTTAATAATGAAAATATCTTGCTTTACTTCTGAGGAAAATAACCGAAGCCTTTATTTTGCAGTTCGGATTCTCAGCAGAGCTTCTCTTCGGGGGATCTTCTTCTAGAGATGATGGAGAGCGAAACGCCTCCCCCTGCCATACCACCTCATGAGGCGGGCGACCCCGAGGTGTCGTCGCGGAGGGTTTCTCCTGATCCGGCAAGGCCAGAAGGTAATCGTATGGCCACCCGAAGTCCTCAGTATCCGGCTCTTGAAGAGAGCAATCGAAAGAGTCCGACACTATCTGGTGTGCGGTCAGACATACTGAGGGATCTGTTAGAGCAAGCGGCTATCTCAGAAGAGCACCGCACGTTGATGGGTACGGTGATTGAAAGGATTTCGTCCGCCGAAAGTGGGTTGCATGAAGTCTTTACGAGTCTACTGATGGGTTTTGAGATGCGCGAAAGGATGTAAATTTTTGAAAGCACCGCACATTTTTAGATGCGCCCTGTGGAGATAGTAGCCCCTGAGACACTGGGTGCTGTCGAAGACGACGGCGCACAGAGGATCATAGTCCCAGGAATAATCTTGCCGCCTTAATATGCAGGTGGCGAAGTGTCCGGTGGCCAGCCGGACTAATGAGTTTGCCGAGTTAAAGCGGCAGCTTGACGTGGCAGATGCCGACATCGTACTTGTCAACAAGCGGCTTGACGAGGCACAAGGTATGTGATTCCTCCGGTGACACATGGGAAGAGGAGCATGATGCCAGTATCTATAACGTGTGTGTGAATGCATACGGAGCTGCGGCCATGGAGAACCTTCGGGCAAAACTTGCCCGAGCCAAAGAACAAGCCAGAAAAAGCGATGCGGCTGCCCTAAAGGCAATCGAGGAGCTAAAAGCCGAACAGGCTGCTCACTGCCACAGCAAGGAGGAAATAGCTAGGATGGCTGTGGAATTGAAGAATGCCGCTGACCGTTGCAAGCTTCTTGAAAAGGAAGATCAAGCAAAGAGGACAGACCTGGAGAAGGCCACGATGGCGGCCAAAGACACCCGGTCTGCCATGAGAGCGATGAAGGAGGAGCTGCGTCAAGCCGGAGATATCGCGGCTCGGAAGCCCTTTAAGCTGCGGATGAAGTTCGGAGATCCTAAGTATGCTCCTTTGGACCGGCTGTGGAGTTTTGCGGAAGCATATCTGGATTTAGCAGCGAGTGCTGCCGATGCGGCCGAATACTTCTGAGATCAAAAGGATCGCGAAGTGGAAAAACTGTTCTGGTCACAATTTAACGTTCCAGAGCGTCCGCTTCCATTGACTGATCGGTTGGCCGAATGGGCCGAGCTGAATAGATTGTCCGGTCTCGCCATGAGGTCTGTTGTGGATCATCTGTGGCCGGAAAGGCCAAAGCCGAACAGTTATTTTAGTTTGGTGCAGCAGTTCCTTGGTGCAGTGCCGCACATCAACGCAATGAAGAGGTCGGCGTGCGTAGAGGGTGCACGGAATGGCCCTTGCCCGTGTGAAGACATACTGGGCGGAGATGGAGGCCACCGCCATTGCAGCCCAAGATTCGGACGAGAGCCGAGTACCTGCCGAGCACTACTTTCGAGAAGTTCTCGAGGGCGCTCGTTCAAGAGAAGCGCAGTGCTTGAAGAATATTATGTTCTAATGACATGTATTCCCATTGAAAAACAATTTTTTACTGAATTGTAAATGCTATTTTATACTTTTTCCTAAAAGAATTATAATACCTCCTGTGCGGCCGTTTATGTATATATGTATATATCCTGAAAGATGGCAGTCGTCGGCTTCAGCCCCCACGCATATAATGCGGGGGTGCTCGCAGAAGGCGCATGTTCACACTTGATCCAACATCTTGGTCCATTAAGGAGGTGATAGCGTAGCAAACTAGGCAATTGGACTATAATGCTTTAACACTTTCACTTAGCCAGAGGAGTTTGACAGTGGGGCTACCATATAGCCCCTGCTGGCTCCGCGCTCATCCGAATTCAGGGCGCGTACATGCCTGACCGGGAAACGGCCCTTCGTTAAGGCGGAGGAATCCCGAAGATTCCGCTAGGTCATCGAGTGGTTGACCAGTTTCACACTATATCATGACAGTCAGTTTTCGGCTTTCTCTACTGAGGTGCTCGTCCGGATGAACCAGGGCACAATCGCAGTAGTTCTCCTAGTGCCGCCTTAGCCGATAGAGCAGAACGTAAGGCAGCAAAACACAGGAGCCGGGCAAACCCAACATTTGACCAAAGACATGATTCGGAGCTGATGCATATAAGGCCAAACTCGCGACGCCGAACACTCCCTAAGGTATTCGGTCTTTATGATGTAAATCGGGCTGAATAGTGCCCTTTGTAATTAATAAGCCCCTGGTGTCCAGGTACGTGCAATATTCTGACGTGGCCACATGCCAATACGCCAGTATCCTTCTCAGTTGTACTGAGAATCCGGGGGATGTGTATCAACAAGAGACAGTAAAAAAGGTTTACGCAGGGTCTTAATCTGAAAATAATCCTTGGAACGGGTCCCTGCTGCACGTCTGCGCCTGTGTCTCCGTTGTGCCGTATCCTGGGCGGGTGTAGCACGATGGTCATCTGTAAAAGAGAGGAACTTAGCTGAGAAGTTGTGCAAAAAGGTAGGTTATACGAAATAAACCATATACAGTTCAAGATGAGTAAAGTTGAGTCTAATTGTCACTTGTTTACACGCGTTGAGCCCCTTGTATTATTATAGGGGTATAGCCATCAAACCTGTCTCAATTATATATAGCTACACCGGACTCGTCTAACCGTGTCCGTGGTCTTAACGACCTGTGGGATGCTCTATTTGGTGAGGCCGTCTAGTGTGCGGCTGCCAAGGCAGTCGCATGGTCTTCCGCGCGCAAGGAGCGCTTAATATATACTTCCATTTACTGTAATGATGCCACGTGGACCGGCACTCTTAAGCGTGAGAGAAGCGTAATGCGGTATTGCGTTAAAGCGAGCAAAAGCTTCGCGTCCGAGTAGTGCTTGATAGCCACTTTGGAACGGAGCGATGTGAAAGGTTAACTTTTCACTTCGGAAGTTGTCGGGAAAGCCGAATATAACCTCCAGTAGCAGGGAGCCCGTGCAATGGGCTTCTGGGCCTGGCATTACTCCTTTAAAGGTAGTACTGCTATGGCCGATTTTTGTTGGGTCCATCCCCATTTTGCGGACTATGTCCTGATATGTCAGGTTTAAACTACTGCCGCCGTCCATCAGGACTCGTGTAAAGTGGTATCCGTCAATTATTGGGTCTAACACCAAGGCAGCCCATCCTGCATGCCGGATATTGGCCGAGTAATCCCGATGGTCGAAGGTGATCGGTTGGGACGACTAGTGGCAGAACTCAGTGGTAACGGGCCCTGGGGCATGTGTCTCTAGGAGCGACGCTTTGTTTCTCCCCTTCGTCACGTGTAACACGTTTACTGTCTTGACTTCTGGTGGGAATTTCTTCTGTTCCCCAGTGCTTTGTTTGCGAGGCTCGTCCTTGTCTTCACTTGGTGTATCCAGCCCCTTGTGTTCAGCGTTGAGTTTGCCAGACTGCTTGAAGAACCAACATTCTCTATGGGTATGATTTGCAGGTTTATCGGGGGGTGCTGTGGATATGACATATTTTGTCCAGAATCTTGTTTAGGCTGGACAGTTCGTCCCTGTTGCCGTTGGGGGGCGGCTTTTGCTGACTTGGCCGAGAGCTTCTGAATCCGGCGTTTACCGCCGTGCTCTTTGGGCTGTCTTCTTTATTCCGGCGCTTGTTTTTGCTGCGTCATAGCTTCCCGTTTCCGTCCCTAACTTCGGATGTACTTGGGTCGCTGGTGCTACATCGGGCTAACCAGCTGTCCTCGCTCGCGCAAAAGCGGGTCATGAGGCTTGTTAATGCAGCCATTGTTCTCGGTTTTTCTTGGACGAGGTGTCTGGAGAGCCATTCGTCTTGAACGCTGTGTTTGAAAGCTGCTAAGGCTTCGGCGTCCGGACAGTCGACTATTTGGTTCTTTTTAGTAAGAAACCTGTTCCAAAGCTTTCGGGCTGACTCTCCGGGCTGTTGAGTTATATGACTTAAATCGTCTGCATCCGGTGGTCGGACATACGTCCCTTGAAAATTTGCCCGAAAAGCGTCCTCGAGCTCTTCCCAACTTCCAATGGTGTTTTCGGGGAGGCTTTTAAGCCAGTGCCGGGCTGGCCCTTTGAGCTTGAGGGGTAAGTATTTGATGGCATGGAGATCGTCTCCTCGAGCCATGTGGATATGGAGGATGTAGTCCTTAATCCAGACCCCAGGGTCTGTCGTTCCGTCGTATGCTTCTATGTTTACAGGTTTGAATCCCTCTAGAAATTCATGGTCCAGCACCTCATCGGTGAGACATAGGGGGTGTGCGACACCCCTGTATTTGGGTATACCGTGGTGTTCGGATGTTTGTTGTGTTGCATTGCGTGCTGGAGCGCGCTTTCTTGGCCCGTAGATGGATCTAGTTGGGCCGTCCTTTTGATGCGAGTCCTCACGTGGATCGCGTACTGGCTTGTGTGCGGCGTCGTTTGCCGCTCTATGTTGGCCACGAGGTCGTCTATCCGACCGGATGGCTGTTTTGTTTGTTGATTGCAGGGGCTCTAAGGCCTCATCATTGAATTCAGGTAGTAGCTTTCGCTTCGGGTAGCTCTTCGTGTGGCGACTGCCGCCATACTTTTCTGCGATGTTGAGTACTTTACTCCATCTAATTCTGAGTGTATCTTGCGCAGCCTTGAGCTTTTGCTTCTGCTTTTTCAGACTCCGCGCAGTGGCGACAAGCCTTTGATGGAGATTATATTGCTCCAGGTGTTTGTCCGGTGTGATATCATCCGGACTGTTATCTTCGCCGGAGACGGGTTGTTCGGTTTGATTCTCCGTGTTGCCGTGGTCGGACGGTGGTTTAATGCCGTGTTCATCGTCCGCTGGCTCACCCTGCTCTATCACTGGGTCTATATGATCGTTGTTTCTGCCGAGGCAGGATTTGGAGCGGCGCTTACGCCGCCGCCTTGACTGCTTCTCGAGGGAACGATCATTCGCTGCGTCCTTCCGTGCCTCGTCGTCGTTTTCTTTGGGTGTGTCCACCATGTATACATCATATGATGAAGTGGGCGTCCAGTGCCCTGTGGGCAGTGGCTCATGTTCGTCTCCTGCATCGTCGTCCATACCGTCGATGTCTTCGGAGTCGAAGTTGAGCATGTCGGTCAATTCGTCGACAGTGGCTACTAAGTGGGTGGTGGGTGGGTGGCGATTTTCTTCGTCATCCGCATCCCAATCCTGCCGGACATAGTTCGGCCAGGACTCTCCTGACAAGGAGAGAGAGCTTAATGAGTTCAGTATGTCACCGAAGGGCGAGTACTGAAAGATATCCGCGGAGGTAAACTCCATGATCGGCGCCCAGTTGGATTCGGTAAGCACGGGCATAGGCGGTTCGGAGTCCGTGGCCGGGGAAGGATCCGGCAGTTTGTCAACACGGCTCTCGTGAAGGGTAAGGTCGATACTCGGCTCGATCGCCGCTAAGAATGCGGCCTCCATGGCGGGGTCTATCCACCTGTCCATGGATGGCGCAATTGGCTCCGAATTGAGGGTCGGAGCGGTCCCCGATGCGATCTTCCGAACACTGTCTGATGGTAGAGCTAAATCATGCCCACCGTGACCGTGCGGCGCACTCGGCAAGGGCTCGAATCCGTCGAAGATCAAGTCTCCGCGGATGTCGGCCGTGTAGTTTAAACTTCCAAACCTGAGCTGGTGGCCAGGGGCGTAACTCTCAATCTGCTCCAGATGGCCAAGCAAGTTGGCCCGCAGTGCGAAGCCGCCGAATACAAAGATCTGTCCAGGGAGAAAAGTCTCACCCTGGACTACTTCACTATCGATGATCGAAGGAGCCATCATGCCTAACGATGACGACACAGAGGAACTCTCAATGAAAGCACCAATGTCGGTGTCAAAACCGGCGGATCTCGGGTAGGGGTCCCAAACTGTGCGTCTAGGCGGATGGTAACAGGAGACAAGGGACACGATGTTTTTACTCAGGTTCAGGCCCTCTCGATGGAGGTAAAACCCTACTCCTGCTTGATTGATCTTGATGATATGAGTTTTACAAGAGTTGATCTACCACGAGATCGGAGAGGCTAAACCCTAGAAGCTAGCCTATGGTATGATTGTTGTTCTTGGTCCTACGGACTAAACCCTCCAGTTTATATAGACACCGGAGGGGGCTAGGGTTACACAGAGTCGGTTACAAGGAAGGAGATCTACATATCCGTATTGCCAAGCTTGCCTTCCACGCCAAGGAGAGTCCCATCCGGACACGGGACGAAGTCTTCAATCTTGTATCTTCATAGTCCAACAGTCCGGCCAAATGATATAGTCCGGCTGTCCGGATACCCCCCAATCCATGACTCTCTCAGGTACGACTCTGGAATACTCGCCACAATTCACGTTCAATTGTGGCTCCGCTGTTACTTGAAATTGGAGAGCTAGTTAGTGACTTTACTTTATTTGATGTTCAACATGTAAATCGGTCAGCAAATATTCCAGCACACCTATGTGCAAAGCGTGCTTGTGCACTAAGTGTGACTGATAGTTGGCTGGATGATACTCCTAGCTTCCTAGTGACCAGCTTACTTGCTGATTGTCCTAGAAATGCGTTTGTTTGAATAAAGCTCTTTGAATTGTCTGCAAAAAAATAACGACCAGATCAAGGGAGAGAGAGAATGGCGTTTTGGCTCCCGAGAGTGCGCGCAACCGCATGAATAGTAAATTCAAAATATAGTAAATATTTTAAAAAATTCTGAATTTTTGTGCAGATGTTCGCGTTATTGTCGCAAGCATCCTTGAAAATTTTCAAGCGAAACAGAGCAACAATGTTTCGCCGGTCAAAAAACAAATTTAGGGTGACATTTTGAGGTAAAATTTGGTGTTTTCTTCCTTTCTTTTTTGCATAGGCCAAAATGTTTAATCTTTTTTCCTACAAATTTGTATATAGCATTTGGATGTGACAAAGAACACATAAAATATTTGTTGGAATTCTTTAGACATTTCAAAAAATATTTTCGCGTGCAGGAGCGCACACACGTTGTGCGCTCCTAAGAGTACCAACGGATTTCCGAGAGAGCACATTCTTTACAAGATTATGTGCCTTGTAGTTCAACCCTCCAGCCTCCCAAGAGTAAATCTTATTGAATTGAAGAAACTTGCTCATTCCTTGGTCTCGACAAGCACTGAGTTGTATGCGCACCTGCTCCCTTCGTTGATGTTCTTTAATTACTACAGTGGATGCATCACATGCAATAACAAGTTCCTGCAAGTTTAGATCATGTGCAAGGGCGAAGGCCTCACGACATGCTACGCATTCCAGGGTAGCCGGATCAGTGCAACTGCACGCGAGGGTAACAAATGCTGCTACATGTGTGTTCCGCTGTTGGTGGTCAATCTCTCTCTCTCTCTCTCTCTCTCTCTCTCTCTCTCTCTCTCTCTCTCTCTCTCTCTCTCTGTGCATGAAGGACTTCATGACTCAGGAGAATGTTATTGTGCAACCGCTCCGTAACTCCGTTTATTGAATGAATGGAGATATTTTCTAAGCATATGGGAAACGGTATCCCATATAGTTGGGATGATTTGTATGGTCCTGGAATTGTCTGATGAGGCTGCATATCAAATTTCATCCAAAATGGAGTCCGGCTGCTTCCCAAACCTTTAATTATGCGAGGCGTAGTAGCCGGTCTAATTAATAAACATTTGCGAATAAAACTTGTTGTTGGGCCAGAACCACCTGGTGCACAACCTATAGCCCACTGCTTGCTCTCTCGTAATAGTGATTGGATAGCCCCAAGTATAAGGGTGAAGTAACCTAGCTATATAACTATGTCCCTTAGTCGAGAACCAGGGTTTATTGAAATGAGTTATTCGAACAAAGTCATGTGTACGCGTACACAAAACACAATTCAAACTTGCCCCTAACACTTCAAGAAGGTTGCCTACCTTCTTGTCCTGCTAGTTACAATATTAAATTGCACTATATTGTAGGAACTGATAGATAGATAAAAAATAAAGAATGAGTAAATCGCAATATCACCCCGCCCGCATGAACCCCTCCTATAGGATACAAAACCACCTATCATGAGCCGGCACCCCCCCCCCCCCCACGCGGTCAATTCCAATATGTGGAATCCATAAAATGCTTTGAAATATCTATGAATCAAACGAATTACTTCATAATATCTATAACATTTAATAAATGTTTTGGCATGAACTTTGCTAAAAATAGAACATATTGCATGGCGGAAATTTGACGAAGCAAAAATGAACGTGTCAAAAAAAGTCTCTACTCATGTATATTCCTGAAAAGGCATAGAAATTCATCACGAGCAACAAATTGTATAAAATTTTGTATACAATCCATAGAATTTACTTAAAAATATTTATGAAATTTAATGAATTAGATAAAATATCTGTAAAAGTCAATAAAAAATTGACATGACCTTTGCTAATTGGATGCATTGAGTGCAAAAAATTTAGTCAAAGGAAAATGAATCTACTTTTCGCCACAATGTTGGCACTCATGTATATTCCCAGACATTGCGTGAAATTCATCGTAAGCAACAAATTGCTGCCTCAGCTCGCGGGCCAAAAAATCATACACACAACATGTAGTACGAGGGCTCGATGGCCGGTTCGACATCAGATATCAAGCACCACACATATCATCTTAATACCATATCATCATCAAAATCAACTTTAATACATGACTATAATAAATGATAGTAACCTAATTTCACATTAAAACACAAAGAAAAAGGGAGGGACAATATATATCTACATGGAGCAAACCAGGGGTTGCCAGAGGAGAGTGCAGTGGTCGGCGGAGCAGGCATTGGGCGGCAAAATGAGAAGGGCGGCAAGTGTCGGGGGTAGTTGCGGGTTCGCGCTGGTGGTCCATAGAGGGCGGAGCTTGGGCCGGCTGGGGTCGGGGCATTCGCCCTCTAGGGGCAGCGGTGGACGGCCATAGCGCGGAGGCGACGAAGTACAACCGGAACCACATATGGTTGCGGCGGAGTATGGCCAGATCCACTACGAGCGGCGACGGAGCTTATGCGCGCGTATTCGGGGGTTGCGTTGTCGATTTAGTGTTTTTCACCCCCCAAGTCCCACACGAAATGAGCACAAGTTACATCCATGTTGCTGTGAACTACTGTAGTACCCAAAAACTAACATACCCGAAGTTGTAATTAACTACTAAATACAAATGGAATGGAAAGGGGACGACACAGAGTTCCAATCCTCTAGGAAATACTGTTTTATTTGCTTCCCTTTCACTTTCACTAGTGGAGTTATACCCTTACAAGACACGCTGGATGTCATCCCAGATGCAATTGTAGAATTTGGACCTATGGTTGACCATAACAAGTCCAGACTTCTTGTGACGCACTACCTCCACACCAGACATCACAACACCCATGTCAATCGTGTCGCCAGTGCATTCATCGAAACCAAACTCAAAGACTTTGGTGATGCAAAACCTCCCAGCTCCCAAGTAGACGAAGCTGCAATCTAGCATCGCCCAGTCCTCGGGCAGATCAAGGTGTGGCCAAGTGTACACCAAAGGTGGACCCCTTTCCGAGAGAAGACGGGAGGATATATCCATTGCACAAAAGTGGTGTTTATCGGTGTCAATGCCAAACAAGAGGTTGTCGAGCTCTGGTACATGCACGGCACGAGTGTAGAATGGCAGTTTCCAGGGGCCGGCCTTAAACCACCTGTGACTGGCCGTGTTGAAGCAGTAGGTGGCGACGCTTTTTTGTCCAGAGGAGATGACAAGGATGGAGTCACCTTCAATGTCAAGCAGCGCACGGCAAAGGACAGGGCACTCGTCAACATAGGCAGGTGGTGGCGGCAGCGGGTGCCAATGCCACCCTTTCAACCTCCCGCCATTGGAAGGGTCGCTGTACATGAGTGCCTCAAAGTTGCAGGGATTGCAGCTGACAGGGTACCTTCCCATGACGTAGAAGACATGGGCACGCTCGGGGTCGTCGGCTTCGGCATCAGTAGCGGAGAAGCCGATGGGCCTGCTCCCCTTGGGACTGTTGAGGCATGGAATCAGCTGGAGGGAGCCGGCGTCCATGTCGCATAGGACTGTGCGCCCCTCGGCGTCCACGCAGAGGATCTTGCTAGCGCCGCCGCTGCCTCGTTCGTGGAAGGGCAGGAAATCCATCCTTTCCTCGTCTGAGATGGATCGTTCGAGTCTGAGCCTGGGCGGAGGAATCCGCGAGATGGTCTCCATCCATGGTGGCACCACGCCTGATGGGCAGTCCGTGAGATTGACCTTGGATTTTGCTGCTGCCCGTGCTTCGGCCGTGGATGGGTAGAAGAGTTGTTCCTCGGGATTGATGCGACTCACCGTATACAAGCTCCCACCGCGATACCTCTGCATCACAACGTTCATCAACTGCCGCGCCTTCATCGCTCACCACTCCTTACCAACAAAGAGAGATCAGGAATTAGATGATGAATGATGCCCCAGAGACCAAACACTTCCACGAAAACAAATAAGATCGACAAGGGCAAGAGAAAGAAATAAGGAGAAATTAATACCTGCGGCAGAGATGTCCAAGTGTCTTCCCCACCAAGTCCACCGAATCGAAGGTGGCGGTCGCAGCGGGGACGACGGCGGCGGCGGCTGGGATCGGATGGAACAGAGATCAGGTGACACGCTGCAACTTGCCCCCCTTTATCTGACGTCCATTCAAGATCTAACAGAGGGGATCGGCCCAAAGGGAAGACAGCCCACACCGTAGTCAGTTTTCAGCAGAGACGTCTGCACCTGCAGTTTTAAGCACGGGCAACTATAGCTATGCACTATCATTAAAAATAAATAAAAGCTATGCACTAAGCACTCTTCATATTTAGATTCTCAAAAATAAATAAGAAAAAGAATAACTGAACCTATTATGCAGGAACATAGTATTAAAGAAGCAAAACTGAATAATTCAACATCACTTGTCATTAAAATTCAGAAACATTTAGCGTAGAAGCTCTTTAGCACTAAGCATAAAGATTCAGAATAGTGGGACAATTGTAGTTGCACTAACCATTTAAACGGCACTAACGATTACAAAGCACTGACAAATTATGCAATTTGATGGCCTTAAAATCGGAGAGCTTGCTACTGACTTTATAACAGAACCGAGCGGTGCGACAGATAATTGGAAAGGAATCTGCTGCACGGCTGACTCTCCTTCCTCTATCTCGACATTGCCGGCCCTCCACAGTGGTCTTGCCTTTAGTCTACTGCTGGAGCTAGTGTTGCTTCATGTGTTAGGCTGGAGCCTGGAGGCCTAGGATGTCTGTGTTGTATAAAACATGTCGGATGAGTTCTCATGTTTAATTAACTCTGTTTTCTGCGCGTGATGTTAAAATATAGAATGGTGATGTTGTTTTATATCCGTTTCAGTGTATATGCATAAGTTTGTTGTTTCTATGAATTTCAATAGGAGGGCTTGTTACCTAATTGAAGAAATTGATTGCGGTGCTCTGAGCATTCGAGGCAGTTAGTAATAAGAAACTACCTGCGATGTTCTGAGCAATAGAGGCGGTTAGAAAGGAGAAACCACCTACGGCGCTGCAAAGCCCGATTCCGTACTAGTGGCACGTGCAAGGACTAGGGGCAAGGAGAGGGTAGAACAGTGGGTGCAGGCAATATTTTGAGTAGAGCATCCAATTCCATTGTTTGAACAGAGGAGTAAATCTGAAGTTTCGCTCCAAATTTCTGCTGGGTAAGAAAGGTTGCCAACTAGATAGTAGATAGGGAACATAATCATGTGCTGTTTTGAGATTTTTTTCAAAGATTTTTTATAGGTCAAACTAGGAGCGAGTGTGTGATTGATGTTTGATCATTATTTTGAACATGGCCATGTAGTGAAACTCATGTGGGATGTTCAAAATGATGAAATATTTCTTGGGTAAATTACTGAGATTTGTGAAAAATAAATATTTAACCATTTCTACAAAACAAATTGTATTTCGAAATTATAATCTTGAAGGGGCTAGTGATCTTATATATAATAGACTCCGGAAATTATTTTTAATGAATAAATGTTTTGAAAAAATAAATATTTTTAGTCAAACCACATTCTTAGGTTTTTTGGAAAATAAAAAGGTTTATTTGCTTTTTGGCCAAAATAAATTGTAATAAATTTTTTGGCCTCTAACCACATGACATGATCCTGGGAGAGATTTTGGGCATAGGATTGCAAGAGTATAGTTGGAGACATTGCATATCAACAAGTTTGTCCAATTCTTTTTGCAGTTCGTTACACAATTTACGTACGGCAGTTGCCTCCTCCCCTCAAAAAGACTAGGGTTTCTCTGCCTCATGTCGGCGGCGCTGCCGGTCCGCATCGTCTTCGGTGGCCTTAGGGCCATGGTGTGGCATAGTGGATCCCGGCCCTTGCCGGCGGGAGGGCTTCGTTTTTTATATGTTCCTTTGAGTTTTGTTAGGGTTTGTGTCCTGCTCAGGAAGACGAGACGGTGGCGGCTCCCTGAAGATGGAATCAGGTTCTCCCGCCTAGCCCCCGTCCCGGTGGTGCTTCTATCATCGTCAGTGAGTGTGTGGAGGTGTGTCTCCGGCGGATTTGTCCTTGGTAGATTTTCTTGGATCTGCTCGTAGTTCGTCTACATTTGCGTGTCTTTGGGCTGACCTTCTTATCTACGCTAGTCTTCAACATCGGTGGTTTCTATTCTAGTGTGTTGGTCATATGGGGCCTTAGCACAACAACTTTCCGACTATCTACTACAAGAAGTGTTGCCCGCCTCCGGCGAGGGAGGGGTGATGACGGCGGCGTGGCTTCGGCTCGCTTCAATGCTTGTAGTCGTCACTAGGTAATCTACGGATATAGATGTAATTTTTATTATTTTTCTGGTATTCGTTGTACTGTCATGATTGAAGATGAGTACATCAGAAGTTTTCTCGTAATTTTTTTTGCATATCAACAAAGGAAATGCTTATGAATGTGCCATCTTCAACCTCCATGCGAGGCCCTTATCCCCTTGCCCATCGCTGGTAAGGTTTGTGTCGAAGACAATGACCTCGTCGGTTACGTGTGATATGACTCAAATCATAGTTTCAAGTGGGCTACGCCTCATAGCAGTGGACCTCCCTAAATGCTATAGCTAAAACGCTTGGTCATGTGTTATGACCATAGTCCCTTAGCGCAGAACCTCTCTAAACGCTACAGGGCGCTATTTAAAACAATGTAATCATTTGCAATCCTCTTGTATGGTTTAGAGTTGTATCTACGATATGACTCAATTGCATTTCTCTTGTATAGTTTGAAGTCATATATGCAAACAAGGAAGGGCGATCTTGTAATTTTTTTGTTCTTCCTAGTTCCTCTATGCAGTGATGCATTAATTTTGATATGCATTTTCTGATTTGGGCCATTTTTATTTCTCATAGTACTATGTTACTAATTTGCATATGAAATTCTATGGAATGATATTTTCATGTTGCTACTATAACATAACTTTTCCAAGAATTTCCGAACATTAGGTGCACCAGATGGTTGGGTGCACATGATACTTTTCCCCGGTGCGACCTACCGTGCCTACCAGTCCGGCGATGATGCGGCCTACCCTGCCTACCGATTGCGAGGGCGCTTCCGATTGGGCCATTTTTTATTGTCAGCGTAAGTAGAAGGGATCATGTTGTCAGCGAAGGGTACATCCATGTTGATCCGGCTGCCGCAAAGTAGAAGGGATCATGTTTTCAGCGAACGCATTTTCTCCCCTAAACATTAGATCGAGTTGTTTGGTTCAGGTTTGTGGAGATTGAAAGGGGTTGAGTGGAATGAAATCTGCAAGTCAAAACCCCGCTAAATCCCCTCCCATCACTTGCAATCCTCTTGTATGGTTTAGAGTCCTATATGCGATATGACTTAATTGTGTTTCTCCTGTATGGTTTGGAGTCATATATGCAAAAAGGAAGGGCAATGTTGTATTTTTTTCTTCCTAGGTCCTCTATGCAACGATGTATTAATTTTGATGTGAATTTTATGGTTTGAGCCATTTTTATTTCTCATACTACTTATATGTAACTAATTTGCATATGGAATTTGTGGAACGATATGTTCGTGTTTCTACTATAACATATATATTTTCCCAAGAATTTTCCAAATGGTTGGATGCACATGATACTTTTCCCCAATGCGACCTACACTGCCTACCTATTCCGGCCACGATTCTGATTGGGCTACTTTTGATTGAGCGTAAGTTACGTCCACATTGGTCTGGCTGCCGCAAAATAGCAGGGAGCATGCATGTTGTCAGCGAACGTATTTTCTCCCCTAAACATTAGGGTTGTTTAGTTCAGGTTTGTGGAGATTGAAAGGTGTTGAGTTGAATGAAATCCGCAAGTCCTCCCATGATCCCATCCCATTACCATGGGGAGAGGATTAACCGTACATGGCCTTAATTGGTGACTTAAAGAACACACTGGATGCCGGCATAGCTGATAAAGGACTTGTGCTTGATCATTTTGAGTTGAGATGATCCTCTGTGCCTCTGTGGACTACCTCCACACCGGTGAGCACAGCCGCTGTGTTGCTGGGATTACCCTGAGCGTCTTGCTCCCCGGTGTCAAATTTTTTGAAGATGCAAAACCTGCCGGCTCCAAGGTATAGCAGGCTACCCCTTTTCTGCACCCATCCATGAGGCGTGTCGAGGACCTGCCAGTCATGCAGCAACTTGGGAGCCCTGCCAAGGTTGGAGAGGTCCAGCGCGCACAAGCTGTTGGCGCTGTTGCCGGCCATGCCGAACCAGAGGTTGCAAAGCTCAGGGACATGCTCAGCCCGTCCATGGAACGGCAGGGTCCAGCGGCCAACCTTTTCCCAGGTGCAGCTAACCGTATCGAAGCAGTAGGTGCCGATGGAGCTTGGCCCAGCGGAGGATATGCAGATGGTCTCGCCATCACCAAGCAACATGTAGGACTGGATGGCTGTGCGGTTATAGGCTTGGTTGTTGACGTAGGGCGGCCGAGGGAGCCGGTGCCACTCCCAGCTATTCTTGCCGTAGATGAGGGCTTCGAAGATGAAAGCATTGCGAGCAGCGGGAAACCTGTCCATGACGTACAAGGCTTGATGGGAGGTGTCCGGACGAATGATAGACAAGGAGACGGGGCTGTCCCCCTTGGGTTCGTTAAGGCAGGGAACGGGCTGGATGGAACCGCGGACGGCGTTGCAGAGGACGGTGTTGCCCGCCGAGTCCATGGAGAGGATCTTGCCATCGCCGCCTCGTCCGTAGAAGGGCAAAAAATCGAGCCTTGGGCCGTCTAAGCGGTATGCTTCCAATCTGAGCCTGGGCGGAGGCATCCGCGAGATGTTCTCCGTCCATGGTGGCGCCACGGCTGATGATGGCAGCGTCGTATTCCCCTCCTTGGGTTGCGCTGCTGCTGCTGCCGCCTTTTTGCTTCCGCCGTGGACCGGTAGAAGAGTTGCTCCCCGGCCTTGATGCGGCTTACCGTGTACAAGCTGCCACTGCCAGACCTCTGCATCACCACGTTCAAGAACTGTCGCGCCTTCATTTTAATTCTCCCAACTCCTACAAAACAGAGAACACGAATTAGATTATCGTAGTATTTGATCTTCTCCTGGCGTTACAGAAGATACTTCCACAATACCTGCAACAGAACTTATTCCGTCGCACTAATTGAAGCTGGCGTTGTTGGATGAGCGGCGGCGGCGGCGTCGAGGAGATCGGGATGGGGAGTGCGATCTAGGTCTAGCCGTCATGCCCTTTCTTCTCTTCTTGTTTTTTATTTTTTTATCTTTTTGAGACACTTTTTTTCCCGCAAAAAAAAGAGAGAGACTTTTTTTATGGGATGATTGTTTTAAGGGGACTAGTAAATACGCACGTGCAACGCACGTTAATATTTAGGCAATATATTAATTGCATGTGGATATTAGGTATGATATTATTTGTATGTTAATTATATGATTAGTGCAATATTTGGTATGATATTAATTGCATATTAAACACGTTGAACGCTCACCATTGGAGCAATCTAGGTCGTTGGATTGACTTAGTTTGAGGGTCGAGATCAATTGGATCTGCTCCTTTGGGTCTTTTTATATTGGTATAGATATAGATGATGGGATAATTTTTTTTGTAGGTGCATGAGGTGAATGGATAACCCACGCGTCGGCTGGGCCATATTACCATAGGCCCACAAAGTTTTGTCCTCGGTCTCTATCTACGAGTCGGGAGTCTTAGGTTTTTGTGACTTTTTTTTAACTTTTTTTCATCGTAAAGCACAGATGCGCCGGATGCTGAAAAGTAGAGTTGTGTTTTTGTTTCGGCATGAAGCACATATGTGTCTTTCATAGTTGTGCTTCCCGAAAAGAGGAAAACGCAATTGTACTTCCGTATGAAGCACATTTGTATTTCTCGCGAGGTAAAAAACATTGTTCCACTTCGCGGAAAGTGGAAAAGCAGTAGTGCTTTTGTATGAAGGACATTTGTACTTCTTGAAAGAAAAGAAACATGGTTGCGCTTTCCAAAAGGTGAAAAAAAAACACAGTTCTACTTCTTGAAAACTCAAAAACATAGTTGTGCTTCCTGAAAAGTGAAAAGCTCAGCTATGCTTTGGTTTCCCTTTTTTCAGTTTTCCATTTGTTTTTTGATTTTTTTCTAGTTTTTTAATTTCATGTTTTTGACGGAAAAATTGTTCAAACCTGTTAATGATGAAAACAGTTTGTGATTTGGATGGATGGTTCAAGAAAGAAAATGTTTGAGAAAAATAAATCTACAGAAAAGACACAAAACTCGTAGGTTGTGACAACTATCGCACATGCAGTGCGTCAGTTACCACCACGAGAGGAGTAAGAGCAACATTTGCAACGGGTACCCTCTAACTAGTGAGCTCGCATTTAGCGCATGTAGTGACACTTCCTTGGTTATTGGTACACTAGTGGTTGGGGCCTATCATTGCGGGCCGCTTCAGGGAAAGTTATTTGTCTGTTTTCCTATTTTAAAGAAAAAACCTCATCTTCATCTCAAATTAAAATAAAAAAAAATTCTCGCCTCACGTGTGTTTCCCATGTTTCGTGCCATGAGGACCGGATATAGTCTTCACAGACGTTATCCATTGAGGATATATTATATGCCATCGGAATGGTAGTACCCGATGTTGTAGTTGTGCCCATTGATGGCGTAGTTGTACGCGGAAGACTCCCCATCACAAGTCTCTTTAACAAAGAACATCGCTTGAGTACATTGATATCATTGTTAGAACCAGGTGTGGCAAAGTAAGCATGCTAACTCCACAAATCCTTCGATGTCACTGCTTGAAGTATAATGGCAACCTCTTTGGTGTGACCTTTGTAGTGTGCACGCAAACCTTTCGGATAATTCTTCCATTGCCGGTGCATGCAATCAACTGAAGTGTATGTGTCCTTCACACTTGGTTCTCTCAGATACTCTAGTCCAAACACCTTCACCGTGGTGCGTGCAAATTGCAAGTGTTCAAGCATGTGGTCGCGGTCTTACTACAAGCAAGCATCCGAGAGCAACCGTGGAGGAGCTACTATGGCGGTTATGCGGACGGGGCAAAAAGGAGGAGAGAAAAAGGATGGATCAGGCAAGGTTGGGGATGTCTTCAAGAGATTTGGCACGGCCCGAGCCGTCAGTCCGACGTGGCCGACGTGTCCAAGCATCTATATATCCACCCTACATGTAGATTAGGTCTTGAAGGTGTCAGTCTGCCGGACATCTGGGTTGAATTTGCCCGGTCCAGTTAGATGGAAAATAAGTGACCGGTCATTCACCAGAAGATATATAGAGAGTACAAGCTAGGGGTCGGTTGTAGATACTCTAAAGCTTTGGATTACAATCCGATGGTTACCACATTCGACTGAAGGCAAAAATAACTTCAGGCTACTGTTCACTGTTGGTTTTGATCTGATGGCTTAACAGGCCAGTTAGATCTATTAGTCTAACAGAAAAAAAGAAAAAGATAACGTTAAAGAAAAAGGCCCCACACACCAACGTATGTGGGCTTTTTATCCCAACTAAGACGCCCTGATCGGGGGCGCCCAAACCAACTGATGGTTTAGGTCCCCTATCGCCAGCGCTACATAAAAGGGGGTACGGGAGAGGGTTGGCAGCCCGCGCAATCATAATTTTCGTACGGTTTCACTCCCCTCCCGATATTCTCTCACCCCATCCGGTCGGGGGGAGCGCTGCAGCGACGGGAAGACCTACTCCAGCCGCCGCTGCTGTCCCCGGGCAGTGCCGGTGGCGTCCTGAGGGCATCAGGACGTTGAGGAGGACTGCTACCTTGACTACATCACCCCTGCATCACGCCTGCATCGAGCAGGCGATCATGTCCATTGCCATGACATGTAAAGATTTCCTAAACCTTCTCTGTTCATGCTTTTTAGGTGATCTAGATGTAATCAGTTCCTGCTAATGGTATCCCGGAGATGCATAATTAATCCAACATTCACACCACAGACGAGCTGAAATTTGAGAACATAATAAAAGGCGCAGTACAGAGTACCCATGGACCATGGAAGCTAGATCTCGTAATAGGTGATGTGGACGACGTCCTCGGGCCTGGACGGCGGGTGGGTCTTGTTCCTCATCCGCAGCTGCATGTACTCGTTGTATCGGAACCCCCTGTAGCGCGGCGGCTCGCCGACGTCGCCCGCGAACTCCGGCAGCGGCTCGACCCACTTGTCGCCGTGGAGGTTGAGGAAGAAGACGATGGAGTGGCGGTGCGCCTCCGGCCTCCTCACCACCCTGTGCGTGGCGCTCTTGAACTTCTTGTTGCTCAGCACCTGCAGAACGTCGCCCACATTGACGACGATGCTGCCCTCCACGGGCTCCGCGGGGACCCAGCGGCCGTCGACGCCGCGCACCTCCAGGCCCCCGACGTCGTCCTGTAGTACGAAGGTGATGCAGTTGGCGTCCTCGTGCGCGCTGCTGCCGTTGTTCTCGTCGGTTGTCGCCGGGAAGTAGCGCAGCGCCGTGAGGAAGTCGAAGCCACGGTCGGAGTTGTACTCGGCGAGGAAGCCCGGCGGCAGGCCCATGCACTCGTTCAGGATGTCCTGCATGAGCAGCCCTAGGTCGGTGAGCTTGGCGAAGCACTCCTCCAACGCACCCCTGAGTCCGGCCGGTTCGGCGGGGTACTTGTTGAGCAAGAGCTTGGGGTTGAAGAGGAGCAGGTACTCGTTCTTGTCGGCGGAGTGTGCCGGCTGCCGCGCGTACCCCACCGGGAGCGGAGCGTTGGAGGAGGCCTCGGCGGGCCGCACCTTGGCCTTCTCCTCGTCCGGGAGCGCGAAGAACGCTGCCGATAGCTCCAAAGCGCGTGCCATGAGCTCGCGCGGCACGCCGTGGTTCACCGCGCGGAAGAACCCGGTCGCTTGGCCCGCCTGGCGCACGGCCTCGATGGCCCGGGCGCGCGCGCTGTTGTCGTGGGCACCGTCCCCGGCGAAGAACGGCGCCAGGTCCACCACCGGGAGAGCGCCGCCGTTGCTGGCCGCCATGTGCCTGGTGCTCGATGGGTCCGTAGCTTCTTCGGCCAAGCCTAGTGGTGTGTCTTGCGTTCTTGAAGTAAAGCAGGGGATGGATGGTTACACGCAGTCGTTAGAATATAACGTCTGTACTTATAGCAGATGCTTATGTGTAGAATATCTCATGTAATTGATGTAAAACAGATATGATATGATTCGGTGGTTAATACCTTCCATGTATAGCAAGACTATGAATCAATGCATATCCACCAAAGCAATCTCTCTCATGTTATGTTCAACCCATGCACACAAACTATCTGGACTGTCAAGCAACCTCCATGCTTGCTTCGCAAGCAGCGCCTGGTTAAAGGCTCTTATGTCTCTGAATCCCATGCCACACCCATATCCTTGGGTAAGACTATTTTCTCCCAATGAGCCAAGCCATTTTCCGCTTGCCATTCTCCACTCCCCACCAATATTGCCTCATCATCCGGGTTAAATCATCACAAACAGAAGCCAACAAACGAAACACACTCATCACACATATGGGGATTGCTTGCGCCACAGTTTTAATCAAAATTTCTTTATTACCAGAGGATACATATTGTTCACTCCAATCGACAAGTCTCTTCCTCAATCTTTTCTGTAGGGTTTCAAATTGTCCTTTATGTGCTCTTCCCTCATGCACCGGAAGCCCCAGATATTTTGGTTCAAATACTTGTTGCATAACCTCCAAGGTACTCTTGACCTCATCCGCCACTTCATCAATGCATTTGTCCGAGAAAAGGATGGAACACTTATATGGGTTAATAAGTTTTTTTTTACGGTGGAAAAAGAGTTATATATTAATCAAGCAGCAGGTACATCTGCCTTACAAATGTTCAGTACATCTCCAGGTCCAGATTTAAGCCAAACGGCAGTACGTCTTTCTCTCCTGCCAAAGTTAGCCATGTAGTGGCTTACATTATTTTGCTCACGTCTAATGTGCTTGATTAAGAACTCCCTTCGAGATTCAAGACTAGTCTTGATTTCTTCTATCAGCATAGCATTCGCTGATCTGTCTAAACTCTTGTCTTGGACGAGTTGTGTGGCCTCCAGGCTGTCCATCTCGACTACAATTGGCAACGTTGTCCATTGGAGCGCAAGCTGGATCCCCTCCCTGCATGCTTCAAGTTCTGCTTCGAGCGGCAGACGTACATGACCGCAGCTCTCTGCAAGAAGAGTATATGATCGCTCTTGCAGAATCCCATAAGACCATACCGGCACCTGCCGTCTCATTGTACATGCAGAATGAGCCGTCAATGCTCAATGCCGTCCATCCCGCCGGCGGCAGCGCCCACCGGAGTCCTGGCTCTTTGGGCTGAACCATAGTTGATGACGAGCCTCTAGAATGCTCCCCGCCAATCACCATTTTGCCTTTAACGTGATAAGTTGAGCAGTCGTTGATGAGTATGTGTTCAACAAGCCTTTAACAATGCTTGCCTGTTGGCCAGATGCTTCAAATAGCAACATACACTAGTAGAAAACCGGCCTTTTGTCCCGGTTCATAAGGGCCTTTAGTCCCGGTTCCCGAACCGGGACTAAAGGGTCGTTACTAATACCCTCACCCTTTAGTCTCGGTTCAAACCAGAACCGGGACAGATGGGGCTCCACGTGGCCGCTGCCGGCAGCCCAGGCAGGGGGGCCTTTGGTCCCGGTTGGTGGCACCAACCGGGACCAAAAGGCTTCCACGCGTCAGCAACTGGCTGGAGCTGAGGTTTTTCTTTTCTTTATTAAAAAGAGTGGCTGTTTTAGGGGTTTAGGGGGCTATTTTTAGGTTGTTATTAGCTAGCTAATAGAGAGAAGTGTCCTCTCTTATATCTTCATCCTTGGTTTACCAACACTACTGCTATGTTTATTTCACCCGCAGATATATAATAACTCATGCATGCTCGCATCATACATCATCATATATAATAACAAGTCCTACTAAAATCAAGCATCATCATACAACTTCTACTCGTTATTAATAATAAGTCATACGATCATCATCCTCATAGTCATCGAACCCAACAACCCTACATAATTGTTCTTAGCACACATGATCATCAGTATCAGGTAGGACCTAAACACACTTAAGGTAAAATAGCATAAAACAATATACACCCTGACTCTCCATTATGAAGAATGGAGATCATCTTGTCTCCAATTCTTGCGCCTCGCTTCCTTTTGCTTCCAAGAAGCTCCTTACGACTGTCCATACATTTTTTCCATTCTTTGATTGTCATGTCTCCACTTCTTCTAGAAATCCGGTATGGACAGTTGAGATTCGTAGGATGACCTGGATATATGTTCAAAACACGAAGGCTGCCGCTATTCTGATACATCAAATGAGGCACACAATCCTCTGGGATTCTCTGTTGAAAAACATAGTAATAACTTCGTAGTTAGCAATGATGTACTAGTTTTAGAAGTATGCAAAAAGATGCACGGATGTCGTAATAGTAAAAAAATCTTACCAGGGTATCTCCATGGTAGTTACCGTAGTTCAACACGTGCACTAGTGGCACGTATTGACCATAATGTTGAGGAGTTCGATTGTAGATATTGTAATTCTCAAGATCATTACAAAATCCAACCAGATGAGTTTTCTTCTTGTAAGTTAACTCAGAGCCATCGGTGTAGTAAGTTCTATCTACCATCTTCTGCACATTCTTTGATACTTCAAAATAAGCTGTCAATGGAAATAAGCTGTCAACTATTTTGAAATGAACAATATAAATTAGTTAATAATTAACTATGTTTGAGAAACTCACATAGCGGTAGAACTGGAGGAGTATCAACAAGGACCCAAATGTCCATATTGTCTTGCTCGATTTCAGGATCACCAAGATCCATGGTGACAAGCATACCCTCATCAAAACCATACAATTTGCAAAATGCTTCCCAATTTTTGCAACCAAAATGGGTTACGCTCTCAGCATTATACAACTTTACTTCAAAATCCACATCATGATGGGTCCTTAGGTGAATTTTCTTCGTTTCAAAATTTTCATGGTCTTCAAAATCCATCCTCTCCAAGACATAGGGTCTTGCATGGCATGGGATAAACTATACTCGAATTGTAAAAAATGAAAATTACACATTGAAATAGTTGAAGTCATGCTTAATTATGAAAAAAAACACTTGTCGTCGTTGCGTACCATTTCAACTTCGAAGGTCTCCTCGAGCTTAATGCTGAAGCGCCGACCATCATCCAGGTGAGGCCTGTCGCACTGACCTCGATCGTCGTGGCACCAGTCGCACTCCCCTAGGAGACTTCCGTCGTCCGATGATGACATTTCCTATACGTTCATAATTCAAAGACTAAATTAGATCATTATTATTCAACTAATCATATGCATATGCCTTGCATAGTGCTCTCCAATTTGAGCATTCAATAAGAAAAATCAAATCGCAAAATAAAGTAGTATTCAAATTAGGATGCCTTCAATTATAAGAAAAACTACATCATCTCCATGTGTCCGTACATCGAATATTATCACTAATACACGTCGAATACTATATATCATACATATCGCCAGTACAGCTAGAACCGTAGCGCCCGACGGGTATCGGCGCGGGCGGTGGACACCCAAAGGGAAGGAACCATCACAGGATCATAGCTCCAGTGAGATCCCTGAAGAACCTGCCAGGTATTCTCGAACCTGCCCTCCAACGCAACCATGTAGCGACGGACGTGCTCGTCCTCCTCGCTGACACGGTGATGTACCACCTCCGCGGTGTCCGGAAGCCTCGGCACCGTCACTGGCCCACGCGACCGCCACCAAACAAGGATCGGGTCAACGACGGGCTGGCTCCTCACCAAGCTACGCCCCCCGGAAGGTAGCGCCTCCCAGTACCACCCCGGCGGAGCCCAGTCCCGGACATGGCCCATCTGGTCAAGCAGGTGTCGTCCTCCGCCGACTCGACGACGAGGATGCGGGATAGGCATCGTCCACGTCGATGCGGGAATAATTGCTTTAACTAAAAAAATAAACTAGTTCTATTAATTTTCTTGCTAAAAATAAACTACTTCTATATATAGTAAATAAACTAGTTTTCTTAAATCAACCAGTTCAACTACTACTAATATAAGCACTTAATTACTATAAATAAAATAAACTAGTACTAACTAAAAATAAACTACTTGTATATATAGTAAAATAAAGTAGTACTTATTAAATCAACTAATTCAACTACTAATTAAACTAGTTCAAAGCACTAACCTAGAATGTACTATCCTAAAATGCACTAACAGTAGAACTAATAACCTCAAATGCATTAAATCAACTAACATTAAATGTAACCTTAAATATACATAAATTGACAAAAAAAATTCTATGAACAAAAAAAAACCATACATCAATTCATACATATCAATGTATCACATAAAAATATATGAAAAAAACATCCATATATACATAAACATACATCTGCATATATACATATACATACAACATCCATATATAGAATGAATTACAAAAAAATATATGAAAAAACAGGCCGGGGCGGCGGCGGTGGCGGCAGCGCGCGGCAAAGCAGAGCAGGCCGGGGCGGTGGCGGTGGCGCGCGGCAAGCAGAGAAGGCAGGGGCGGCGGCGTGGGGGAAGGGAGGGGCCGGGGCTCATTGGGCGGCAACGACGAGGCGCGACAGAGGGCGGCGATCGACGACAAGGTCGGGCCAGAGGGCGGCCACGTCGGGGTGGCGCGGGGCGGCGGCGGCGTCGGGGCGGCGCGGGACGGCGTCAGAGGGGCGCGGGACAGCGCGCGGCGGCGACGGCGACGGCAAGGCGCAGAGGGGCAGCCTGGCGGCGTCGTCGGGGCGGGATCGAAGAACTGAACCAAAATTTTCACAAGTGCTGTATATATAGACTGAGTATTGGTCCTGGTTGGTGGCACCAACCGAGGCCAAAGGCCCCCTTTAGTCCCGGTTGGTGCCACCAACCGGGACCAAAGGCCACTTTTCGGCAGCCCAAAGGGCGGGAAGCGGCGGCCTTTGGTCCCGGTTGGTGGCACCAACCGGGACTAAAGGGGGCCTTTGGTCTCGGTTGGTGCGACCAACCGGGACCAAAGGCCTTGTGCTGCTGCGGCGTCGAAAGTTTAGTCCCACCTCGCTTGTTGAGAGGGGTGCGCAGTGGTTTATAAGCCCCACTGCCGCACCCCTCTCGAGCTCCTCTCCATTGCAGGCTTACGGGCCTAATTGTCACTGCTATGCCTTTGGGCCTACTGGGCCTCCTGCGGGCCTGAATCCTCGCCCATGGATGGGTTTCTAGTCGTATTCAGGCCGTGGGGGCCCAGTAGGTGGCATTTTTTTTCTTTTTTTCTATTTATTTTTTCGTTTCTACTTAGAACTACATACTTATAGTTTTTTAGTGATTTCTTTTTTCTTTTCGGTCACAAAAATTATAAACTTTCTGTTAGTGCCATTAGCTTTAAAATTTGAATAGTTTAAATTTGAATTTTTTAAAATTTGTGTGAATCACTAGTTTATGAATCACTAGTTTACTAAATTTGTGTGAAAACACATTGTAGAATAGTTAAAATTGATTTTTGAGTCAATCTTTTTCCTGCTATTTAATAGTAGGTGGCACTTTTTTTGTTTTGTAGTGATTTCTTTTTTATTTTAGGTCACAAAATTTGTTTATGAATAGTTAAAATTTGAATAGTCTAAATTTGAATTTTTTAAAATTTGTGTGAATCACTAGTTTATGAATCACTAGTTTACTAAATTTGTGTGAAAACACTTTGTAGAATAGTTAAAATTGATTTTTGAGTCAATCTTTTTCCTGCTATTTAATAGTAGGTGGCACTTTTTTTGTTTTGTAGTGATTTCTTTTTTATTTTAGGATTTATAAAATCAAAAACTCAAAAATACCTTGCTGCAATTTATTTATCTTTACCTTATTTTACATGTTTACTTATCTTTTATACCTATCTCTAACAGATCTCAAATTATAAACTTTTTGTTAATGCCATTAGTTTTCAAATTTGAAAACACTTTGTGTATTATATTTACTATGTACAATCTTTCTCCGCAGAGATACCAAAAATTATAAACTTTCTGTTAGTGCCATTAGTTTTCAAATTAGAATAGGTAAAATTTGAATTCTTTGAAATTTGTGATTAACTTTACTAAAAAAATGAACATAGATGAGCCTATAGTGAAAATTCAACCTAAATTCATAATCAATTTCTATGAATTTTAGAGAAATTCATTATGAATTTAGGTCAAATTTCCTGTATAGGGGCATCTATTTTCATTTTGAGAGGAGCTCAACAAGGCAGAGAGGGACGGGCTTATAAACCAGTGTGGGCGCCCTTCGGTTGGCGAGGTGGGACTAAACTGTGAATCACAACGAGGATCGACCATTTAGTCCAGGTTGGTGGCACGAATTGGGACTAAAGGGGAGCCTTTGGTCCCGGTTCAGGCCACCAACCGGGACCAATGGTGGTGGGCCAGGAGCCAGGCCCATTGGTCCCGGTTCGTCCCGCCAACCGGGACCAAAAGGTCCAGACGAACCGGGACCAATGGCCCACGTGGCCCGGGCGGCCCCCTGGGCTCACGAACCGGGACCAATGCCCCCATTGGTCCCGGTTCTGGTCTGAACCGGGACTAATGGGCTGCCCCGGCCTGGACCGTTGCCCCCTTTTCTACTAGTGATAGTATCATCCACAAATAACAGATGAGATATAACTGGTGCACCACGGCAAATTAACACCCTTTTTTTCCTTTCCGTGAAGTGTAGATATGCTCTGTGGAAGCAAATTTGTGGTTTCACAAGAGGCAAATCTGTACTTCTAGTCGTGCCATGCCGGCCCGGCCTTTTAAAGTCGCATGTCAGCTCAATCCTTCACGTCCGGCTCTTTTATAAAAGGGTGGACACAGGCCGTGCCGTGCCGGCCCATATGCCTTGCCCCGATTGAAATCCAGAAGTAAAGACGAGTCCGTCGCGCAGATTGTCTTCGGCATTGCAAGGCGGGTTCCTCCTCCAAATTCTTCAAGAAGATTTTAAACACCAAGGATAGTGTCCGGCTCTGCAAAAAAGCTTCCACATATTTCCATAGAGAGAATAATATTAACACAAATCTAATCTGCTGACGTATCCCGCAGCGTGACATCACACTACGGCCAAGTCTTTTACTCGAATCGTTTTTACTTTTCCGCCTCAGCACGTTTTGCAAGGCGGTTTCCTTGGCACGTCTTGTCGAAGCAGAGATCGTGTCCCCTTTATTTACGGGATTCTCATCAATACGGATGTGGGTAACCCAACCGTGCCTGTTTAGCACATTTTCTCGATTAAAGGCGAGTCCCAAACGGTTACGGGGAGGGCTCTTGGTATTCAACCTCTTATAAAGAGACCAAGGCCTTACTCCTTTTCTTCAATCTCAAACGAGTTCGCCCGTCGCCTCGAGTTCCAACACCCTAGGCTTCAGATTCCAGGCGCTTCGGACCTTCGACCATGTCCGGTTCCGACCTTCAAGGCCGATGGATGCCCTCCTCCTTCACGAAGGAGGACACGCTAAAGTTGAGGGAGGCTAAGTTCCTGACCGGCGAAATTTTGCATAGGTTGCCTGCTCAAGGGCAGGCCATTCCCAGTCCCCAGCCTGGTGAGAGCGTGGTGTTCATGTCTCACTTCCTTCGGGGGTTAGGCTTCCCAATGGATCCCTTCGTGAGGGGGCTGATGTTCTATTATGGGCTGGAATTTCATGACTTAGCTCCGGAGTCCATCCTCCATATTTCCTCATTCATCGTTGTGTGCGAAGTGTTCCTCCGTGTTACCCCTCACTTCGTATTATGGCTCAAGACTTTTGAAGTGGAGCCGAAGATGATCGAGGGACGGCACGTAGAGTGCGGAGGCGCTGTCATAAGTAAGAATGCTGATGCTCCATGGCCCGAGGGCTCTTTTCAAGAGGAGCTCGGCTTGTGGCAACGAGAGTGGTTCTATATCACCGCTCCCAGGGGCACCAAGTGGGTGGCGCCTCCTGCCTTTCGCTCGGGTCCTCCACCACGGCTAGCGTCATGGGTCAACAAAGGATTAGATTGCGGGTTATCCAAAGACGTGCCCTTGTTGCAGGGCCGCATTAGGGATCTCTTAGAAAGAGACCTCAACCTGGTCAAGGTGACGTAGGTTATGTTGATTCGCCGAATATTGCCTGGCAAACGTCGCTCCCTTCGCCTGTGGGAGTTTAATCCGGAGGGACCGCGAGCTCTCCAGCATTTCATGGGCGCAACGCCCGCGGAGATGTATAAAATGTTCTTCGGATCACAAGCAATGTGTCCGGATTTGACCGAGGACGCAGGTCTAAGCTGCAATCGCCCGGATACTCAAGTAAGTAACCTTGTGCCCGGACTCGCTATTCATATAATTATCATAAACTTGCCCCTAAAAGAGCTGTCCTTTTAAACAAGAGTGGATAGCGAAAGCAAAGCTGATCAGGTGTCCGGCTCCCCTTCCTGAAACCAGGCCGGATCCTGTGCTTGTCAGGATGTTGAAGATAATGCCTTTGGAGGGAGGTGAGGGGGAGGACAAGGAAACTATGGCCTCCTCGAAGGAGGCTATTCCGAAGGGAGGAACCGACAATTCCTCTCCTAAGGGGAAGAAGAGGGCCGCCTCTGACGACCCGGATCTTCTTCCGGAGATGATGGAGAGCGGGACGCCTTCCCCTGCCGTACCGCCTAGCAAGGCGGGCGACCCTGAGGTGTCGTCGTGGAGGGTTTCTCCGAATCCGGCAGGGGCAAAAGATAGTTATGTGGCCCCCCAAGGTTCTCCGTGTCCGGCCTTCGAAAGCGGCCATAGGACAAGTTCGGCACCGTCTGGTGCTCGGCAGGAGGAGCTAAAGATTCTGCTGGGGCGAGCTTCTATCTCAGAGGAGCACCGTGCATTGATGGGCGCGGTGATTGAAAGGATTTCATCCACGGAGAGCGGATTGCACGAGGCCGTCAGGAGTTTATTGACAGGTTTTGAGGTACGTAAAATAATGTACACTTTTACAGTTGCGCATAAGTAAGATGCGCCTGTGTAGATAGTAGCTCCTGAGACTCTGTGCGTTGTCAAAAATGACGGCGCGCAGAGGATCATAATCCCAGGACTAAAATGTCGCCTTTGTTATATAGGTGGCGAAGTGTTCGGAATCCAGCCGGACTGATGAATTTGCCGAGCTAAAGCGGCAACTTGACGTGGCAGATGCCGACATCGTGATTGTGAACAAGCGGCTTGATGAAGCACAAGGTATGTGAGTCCTCGGGCAGCACCTGATAAGAGGAGCTTTATGCCAGTATCTTACAATGTGTATGCTTGACGCAGATGGTGCAGCCGCCATGGAGAAACTCCGGGCGGAACTTGCCCGAGTCAAGGAACAAGCCAGAAAGAGTGATGCGGCTGCCGAGAAGGCCCTTAAAGAGCTGAGAGCCGAACAGGCTGCTCACTGCCGAAGCAAGAAGGAGATGGCCGAGATGGCCGTGAAGTTAAAGAGCGCTGCTGACCGTTGCAAGCTTCTTGAGAAAGAAGACCGGGAGAGATAGACGGACTTAGAAAAGGCCGTTGCTGATGCCAAGGACGCCCGCTCTGCGATGAGAGCTGCGAAGGAGGAGCTGCGTGAGGCCGGACAAATTGCTGCTGGAAAGCCCTTTATGCTGCGGAGGAAGTTTTGCCATCTGAAGTTTGCTCCATTGGACCGGATGTGGAGTGTGGAGGACACCTATCTGGATTTGGCCGCGAGTGCTGCTGATGGGACCGAACAGTTCCGAGATCAAAAAGATCACGAAGTGGAAAGGCTTTTCTGGTCGCAGTTCCACAATCCAGAGCGTCCACTGGCAGTGGACGATCGTCTGGCTCAATGGGCCGAACTGAATAGGTTGTCCGGACTCGCCATGAAGTACGTCATGGGTCATCTGTGGCCGGGGAGATCGGAGCCGAAGAGTTATTTCAGCTTGGTGCAGCAATTCCTTGACGCGGTGCCGCGTATCAATGTGATGAAGAGGTCAGCATGCATAGAGGGCGCACGGATGGCTCTTGCCCGTGTCAAGACATACTGGGCAGAGATGGAGACCACCGTTGTTGCGTCCCGAGATTCGGACAAAAGCCGAGTGCCCTCCGAGCACTATTTTCAGGAAGTCCTTGAAGGCGCTCGTGTAATAGAGACGCAGTGCTCGAAGGATGCTACATTCTGATAGCATATGTAATTATAAAGCAATATTTTGATAAATTGTAGTAGCCTTTTATACTTGTGCCTTCAAGTATTTAGAACACCTCCTGTGCGGCCTTTTAAGATATATATATATATATATATATATATATATATATACAAAATCTGAAAGATGGCAGTCGTTGGCTTCAGCCCCATGCACATAGTGCGGGGGTGCTCGCAGAAGATGCATTTTCACACTTAATCCAACGTCTTGGTCCTACAAAGGAGGTGATAGCGCAGCGGGCTAGGCAACCGGACTATAATGCTTGAACACTTTCACTTAGCCATAGGAGCTTGACAATGGGACTATTTAGGTAGCCCCTGGTGGCGACTGCGCTCGCCCGAATTCGGGGCGCGTATGTGCCTGGCCGGGAAACGGCCCTTCGTTAATGCGGAGGAATCCTATAGATTCAGGATAGTCATCGAGTGGCTGACCAGTCTCACGCTACATCATGACAGTCAGTTTTCGGCTTTCTCTACTGAGGTGCTCGCCCGGCCTAACCGGGGCACAATCGCAGTAGTTCTCCTGGTGCTACCTTAGCCGATAGAGCGGAACGTAAGGTAGCCGAACACAGGAGCCGGGCAACCCAACATTTGACCAAAGACATGATTCGGAGCTGATGCATATAATGCCAAAACTCGCGACGCCGAACACTCCGTAAGGTATTCGGTCTTTATGAGTGCGGGCGAAACAACACCCTTTATTGAAAAGCCCCTATTGTCCAGGTACGCGCAGGAATTCTGACATGGCCACATGCCAAGACGCCAGCCTCCTCCTTGTTTATATCAGAGAAAACTAGGGGATATATAGCAACAAGAGATAGTAAAAAAGGTTTACGCAGGGTCTTAATCTAAAAAGAATCCTTAGAACGGGTCCCTACTGCACGTCTGCGCCTGTGTCTCCGTTGTGCCGTATCCTGGACGGGCGCAGCACGACGTTCATCTGAAAAAGAGAGGAACTGAGTTGAAAAAGGGTCATGCCAAACAAAAGTTTAAAATAAACAAACTATAAAGTAAAATATGTAAAATTGAGCTTTATTGTCTCTTAGTTTACAGGTGCAGAGCCCCTAGAACAGGGGTGTGTGGCTGTTAAGCCTGCGTTAATGATAATTTTGTACCGAACTCGTCTATCCGCGTTCGTGGTCTTTAATGACCTGTTCAGATGTTTTTGGCTGGTGAGGCCATTTTATTGTGGGGCTGTCAAAGCGGCCGCACAGTCCTCCGCTTGGGGGAGGCGCATTTCAATGTTTCCCCTTCAAAGAGATGATGCCTCGTGGACCGGGCATCTTAAGCGTAAGAGATGCGTAATGCGGTATTGCGTTAAAGCGAGCGAAAGCTTCACGTCCCAGTAGTGCTTGATAGCGACTTGAGAATGGGACGATGTGGAAAGTTAGCTTTTCACGGCGGAAGTTATCGGTAGAGCCGAATATGATTTTGAGCCGGAGAAAACCCATGCAATGGGTGTCCGGACCAGGCGCTACCCCTTGAAAGGAGGTTTTGCTGTGGCGAATTCTGGCTGGGTCTATCCCCATGTGACGATTGTGTCCTGGTATATCAGGTTTAGGCCACTGCCACCGTCCATAAGGACATTTGAAAACTGGAGTCCGCCAATTATTGGATCAAGTACTAAGGCAGTCCAGCCTGCGCTCCTGATACTTCTAGAATAATCCAGATGATCGAAGATGATTGGTTTTGATAACCAGTGGCGGGACCCCTTTGGGATAGGCCGTGTGGCGCGTACCTTTATGGGCGCTGCACGTTTTGTTATGTGAAGTAAGTTTACTGTTTTTACTTCTTGTGGGAAATTCTTTTGTTTCCTCGTGCTCTGCTTTTGGGGTTCGTCCTCGTCTTCGCTTGGTGTGTCGAGCCCATTGTGTTCGGCATTGAGTCTGCCGGATTGTTTGAAGACCCAACAATCTCTGTGGGTATGGTTAGCATGCTTCCCGGGAGTACTCTGTATTTGACATATCCTGTCCAGGATTTTGTTTAAGTTGGATGGATCATCCCTGTTATCCTGGAGGGGCGGCTTTTTCTGATTCTGCTGCGAGCTTTTAAATCCAGCATTTATTGCCGTGCTCTTCGGACTTTTTTCCTTAGTCCGGCGACGGTCCTTATTGCGTTGCGGTTTTCCGTTTCCATCCCTAGTTTCGGATGTACTTGGGTCACTGGTGCTACATCTTGCCAACCAGCTGTCCTCTCCTGCGCAAAAGCGGGTCATGAGGCTTGTTAGTGCGGCCATTGTTCTAGGCTTTTCTTGGCCGAGGTGTCTGGCGAGCCATTCGTCTCAGACATTATGCCTGAAAGCTGCTAGGGCTTCGGCGTCCGGACAGTCGACTATCTGATTCCTTTTAGTGAGAAATCTATTCCAGAATTGCCGAGCTGACTCTCCGGGCTGTTGAGTTATATGACTGAGATCGTCTGCGTCCGGAGGGCGGACATAGGTCCCTTGAAAATTTGCTCGGAAAGCGTCCTCGAGCTCTTCCCAACTTCCAATTGTGTTTTCAGGAAGGCTTTTAAGCCAATGCCGGGCTGGCCCTTTAAGCTTGAGGGGTAAGTATTTTATGGCGTGGAGGTCATCTCCTCTAGCCATGTGTATGTGGAGGATATAATCCTTGATCCAGACTCCAGGGTCTATTGTTCCATCATATGCCTCTATGTTTACGGGTTTGAATCCCGCTGGAAATTCATAATCCAGGACCTCGTCGGTGAAACATAGGGGGTGTGCGGCGCCCCTGTATTTGGGTGTGCCGGATTCTGATAATGGCTTTGTTGCGTTTCTTACGAGAGCTTGCTTTCTTGGCCCGTAAATGGACCTGGCTGGGCCGCGATGCGAATCCTTAAGTGGGTCGCATGCCGGTTTAAGCACGGCGCCGCTTGCCGCTCTATGCTGGCCATGGGGTCGTCTATTCGACCGTGTGGCTTTCTTATTTTTTGAATGCGAGGGCTCTAAGGCCTCTTCGTCGAATTCAGGCAGTAGCTTTCTCTTCGGATAGCTTTTAGTGCGGCGACTGTCGCCGTATTTATCTGCGGTATTGATTACTTTGCTCCATCTGATTCTGAGTGCATCTTCCGTAGTTTTTAGCTTCCGCTTCTGCTTTTTTAGGCTGCGTGCGGTTGCAATGAGCCTCTTGTGGAGGTTCTTCTGCTCCATGGGCTTGTCTGTCGTGAGGTCGTCCGGAATGCCATTTTCGCCGGGGGAGGAATGTTCGGTTTCTCTATCCGGGTTGTCCTGTTCGGATGGTTGCTCTAAGGCATGCTCGTTGTCTACCGGCTCATCCTGCTCTATGGCTGGGTCTTTATCGAGGCGGGGCTTGGGTCGGCGTTTACGCTGACGCTTTGATTGTTTTTCGAGAGATCGACCCCTCTTTCCATCCCCGTTTTCCTCGTTATCGCTTCCTTTAGGGGTATCCACCATGTATACATCATGAGATGAGGTGGCTGTCCAGTGCCCTATAGGCGTTGGTTCATCTGCGTCTCCTGCATCGTCGTCCATGCCGTCGATGTCTTCGGAGTCGAAGTTGAGCACGTCGTTTAAATTATCGACGGTGGCTACCAAATGGGTGGTGGGTGGGCTTTGAATTTCTTCATCGTCCGTATCCCATCCTTGCTGACCGTAGTCCGGCCAGGGCTCTCATGATAAAGAGAGAGACTTTGAGAGAGTTCAGGATATCGCCAAAAGGCGAGTGCTGAAAGATGTCTGCGGCGGTGAACTCCATTATCGGCGCCCAATCGGATTCGATCGGCAGGGGCGCGGGGGGTTCGGAGTTCGGAAAGGAGTCCGGATCCTCGGGTCACGGATCATGCAGAGTGCGGGGCTAGCGTTCGGCTCGATCGCCTTTGAGATCGAAGCCCCCGAGGTGACGTCCAACCGCTCATCCTCGATTGGCGCAATAGGCTCCGAGTTAGGGGTCGGAACCGATGCGTGTGCGGCCTCCAGGACACTGTCCGGAGGCAGAGCTAGATCATGCCCCTCGAGATAGTGCGGCGCGCTTGGCCGTGGCTCGAACCCGTCGAAGATCAAGTCTCCGCGGATGTCAGCCGTGTAGTTTAAGCTTCCAAACCTGACTTGATGGCCAGGGGCGTAGCTTTCGATCTGCTCCAGGTGGCCGAGCGAATTGGCCCGCAGAGCGAAGCCGCCGAAGACGAAGATCTGTCCGGGGAGAAAAGTCTCACCCTGGACCGTATCGTTGTTGATGATCAAAGGAGCCATCGGGCCTAAAGGCGACGACACAGAGGAACTCTCAATGAAAGCACCAATGTCGGTGTCAAAACCGGCGGATCTCGGGTAGGGGGTCCCGAACTGTGCGTCTAGGCCGGATGGTAACAGGAGGCAGGGAACACGATGTTTTACCCAGGTTCGGGCCCTCTTGATGGAGGTAAAACCCTACGTCCTGCTTGATTAATATTGATGATATGGGTAGTACAAGAGTAGATCTACCACGAGATCAAGGAGGCTAAACCCTAGAAGCTAGCCTATGGTATGATTGTTGTATATGAGTGATTGCCTACGGACTAAAACCCTCCGGTTTATATAGACACCGGATAGAGGGTTAGGGTTACACAAAGTCGGTTACAATGGTAGGAGATCTGAATATCCGCATCGCCAAGCTTGCCTTCCACGCCAAGGAAAGTCCCATCCGACACGGGACGAAGTCTTCAATCTTGTATCTTCATAGTCCAGGAGTCGGCTGAAGGTATAGTCCGGCTACCCGAACCTAATCCAGGACTCCTCATGATATTAGGTTTTAAGGTGATATTGAGTAGATAATCTGAGATTGTGTGATGATATCTATATCATGCAACGGGGGCAACTCGCGCAAACGTGTAAGTGACATGGCCCTCCAGGCTGTAACGTAATGGGCCTCACGGGATACGGAGATTGCATTGCTTCTCTTCTATGGCCGTAGGATCTTGGCTCCTGGGCTGCTGGATCATTGGGCTTATTGGTGCGGATCCATGGGCCTTCTATGGGCTGTGGATCAGTGGCCTTCTAGGCTGCCTGGATCATGGCTCTATGGGCCTTCGATCAATGCGTACAGGCCGTCTCATCTATGGGCCTTGTAGAGCCGTATAAGGGGCGTAAACGGGCTAGAGTGGAAATCGTACGATTTTATGGGCTGACCATAACGGGCCGTTAATAGGCCGTATTTGATGATGCTATGAAAATGGCCCAACAGATTAACGGGCCACAAACGGGCCGACTGTATCCACGGGCTGAATTTGGCCCACAAGCAGAAAAGGCCAGTAACGGGCCGTAAGTAACCGAATGCTGGAAATGAGCCCAAGAATAAATGGGCCCTGAGAAGGCCGAAAGGTAACACAGGCTGGAAACGACCCAATGGAATAATGGGCCGCTAATGGGTATAAAGCGATACACTGTTCATTACGGGCCGGTTTCACCACGGGCGTTAATGGGCCAAGAGTTACAAAGGGACTCATATGGGCCGAAATACGTCATGGGCCATACATGGGCCGGAAGTTACAACGGGCTGGAATCATATTGGACGGCCCAGATGACGCTACTGGGCCTAATTCGGTAGGCCGTAACGGGCCGTGAGTTAGCGGGCTGTAAATGGGCTATATGCGAACATGTCGTTAACAGGCTTTCCGTGGGCCCCGCCACCTTTTGACCAAGTCAAAGGGCGGCCTTTTCACAGGAATGGGCCTCTGTTGGGCCGTGCCACTGTGTCGACGTATCATAGGCGCTGGGTCCAATGAGTGGATGACATCTGTCCCAAGTGAGCCGACACGTGTTTCCTCCAGCCAATGATGATTTTACACATGGAAAATCCCCATTGGTCGGGGCTGTTAACGGGTTATCGGATCCAAAACCCGACCCGATAGCTTAACGGCGTTCCGTTACGGTGGATGCCACGTGTCGGTCACCCTTGACGAAAGCACTTCTGTGACGCGCGATTTATCGTCATGGAAGTGGACACTTCGTGATGATAATTTTGGTAATGTCATGGAACACTTCTACGACAGCACAGGTATGACTATCTTGATTCTGTCATAAAATTGTCATGGATGTACATGCATGACAGAAAACGTGACCTACTATGACAAACATGTATCATCACGGAAGTGTATTTTTTGTAGTAGGCTTGCATCATCTTCCAAGGCATAGGCTCACCATCATAGAAAGGAACGAGTCTCTGGGATCCTCAAATCTGCAGCCAAACTCATCCTCTTAAATTGTATTCATACTCATAGTTTTGGTTTGCAGGTCATAGATCTGGGCTTGGAGATGCTCGATTTTCTCATGAAGCTTGAAGATGGTCTCCCAATGTTGGCATCCAGCTTGTGATTGTTGGTGAACTCCGCGATCATCATGTGATTGGCGTTGAGTTCACGTTCCACCATCCCTTGGCACTTGAAAACTTGTTGCTCCATTGCTTCGAGTCTTGTCTCCACATGCTTCCGTCTTCTTCGGCCCCTCACATCGCGGATGTGCAGCACCCCCTCATGCATCTCAATGGCTTGAGGGTGTCGCAGCACCTCACAAGGTAGGGGTTGATGACCTTCTGAAAAATCCTTGGGGGCGCTTGGAGACGTCATGGTGATCTAGACTGGTCAGAAAAACAGCTCGAAACAAGAACATGAGATTTGTCGTGGTACGGTGGTCAAAACCTTCGGGAGATTATATAATGAATTTTCAACCAAAGAAGTATTGTGCAATAGAAAACGAGAGTCCGGAGGCACATGAGGTGGCATCTCTGAATAAGAAAAACATATCAATTAATAAATAGCCTCACACATACTCTTGCAAATATATTTCTATTAAGTCTAGATTTCTACACTATCAAAAGACACGGTACTACGCATTTGTACTAATTAATCATGAATTCTACTAATAAGTATATATATGGATTATCTACACTATTAATAGTTCCTTCGATTCTACACTAATAAGCATGTGATCAGACTCTACACTAAAGTATATCATCGACTAGATTCCACAAAGCATATCATTGGACTCTACACTAAGCATATCATCGGATTCACTAAGCATATACGTATAACATACCATTTCATGCCGATCGACCATGGTACTTGTCAGGCGGGTCACGAATGGCACCCCAACAAAGTCATCACGTGGCGGAATTATGTCCCATAGGTTCCACACCTCCTCCTTGCTCAGCCTCATTCTTTGAGCTATGATGGCTTCATGAAGTGGGTTCTCATCATCTTCATTGAGTGGGTCCTCATTATCTTCATCATCTTCGTCATCTTCATCATCTTCCACCAGGTTGATATAAATGACAACCAGCTTGGGTCTTTCTGCTCTGAAGGAGAATCTGATCAACTCACCACCAGTAAGACGCATGTGAGCGAGGAAATGGGCCCATCCATCTCCTCCAATCTGTGACATATTGCGTCCTTTCTCGACCTCCATAGTGTACGGCCCCCCAGGAGCCTCAAATGTCACAGTGTCTCCTGTCAGCTTGTTGAATTTCAACCTCACATTGCATGGGACGATCTGTGTAAGAAAAGCAAAATGACACAATGCAGTAATGCCAACACTAAAAATAAAATAGTTGTTACATTTCATCTAATTTCTTACCGCCGCATGACGAAAACTCGGATGGAAGTAGATGCCGAACAGCTTGCCAGTTGCAAGGCTGCTGGCGCACCTTGACTTGCACAGTCGACATAGTGGTGCTGGTGGTGGCGCCATTTTCGTAAAGCAATATGAGCAAAGGATTAACGATTCACTTCACATGAAACAAGTGGAAAATTTAACTACATTGGCACCTACATTTTGCCAAAAAATAACTTATTACAAAAAAACTAAATCGAGCATACTCAATCAACTAAATCAACTAGCATACTAAATCCACTAGCATACTAAATCCACTAGCATACTAAATCAACTACATCAAAATGTTCTAAATCAACTAGCCTACTAAATAAACTAAATCAAAATGTTCTAAATCAACTAAACCAACTAGCCTACTAAATCAACTGAATCATATCAACTAAATCAAAATGTTACATATGAAAGCCTACTAAATCAAAATTTATTAGGGAGGAGGGACAAGGAGGGGCGACTCGAGGAGGGAGAAGATAGTAGGACGGAGGAGGAAGGCGGAGCGAGGAGGGGCCGGCCGGCGGTGAGTGGAGGGAGGACAGATTGAGGAGGAAGGCGGACCGAGGAGGGGGCGGCCAGCGGCGAGTGGAGGGAGGATGGAGGAGGAGGCCGGTACCGAGTCCAGCCAGGAGGATGAGGCGACAGCGGCACAGATCGGGGGAGGGGCGACGGGGGAGGACCGGCGGCACGGGGGGTGAGGAGGAGACCGTGATCGAGTGTGTGTGAGTGTGATCTGTGGATGAGGCTAGCTAGTGGGGGGAAGATGCAACGGCATAGCAGTAGCGCGCTATAGGTAAACGCGCTACTACTAAGCAACCTATCAGAAACGCCTTTCGCCTTGAACGCGCTACTGCTTTGTGTCAGTATGTAAAAATGGACATAGACATAAAAAATACATTGATCATCAATGGTCTTTTTGTGTACAATCTGATTTGTCAATAGGAATCCTCGCCGGTTCGTTTAAGAACGGCGAAGACTCCTATTGCGGCCACAGATCCTACACATAGAGTTCAATGAAGACCAAGTGCTTGTCAAAGTTGTAGAAGAAACATATTTAAGGTGGGTAAAACTCTCTTCACGGAGCGAGGTGGGACTAAATTTTTGTAGTTAATTTAGCAGTAGCGATTATTGCCTGAATGCGCTGCTGCTACGTTACGTAGCAGTAGCGCTGCTTATTTTAAAGCGATGCTGCTATAACTGGCCTCGCGGCGGCGTCGTGGGAATTTTAGCAGTAGCGCTTCTTGGAGTGCACGCGCTGCTGATAAACTTGTTTCAGCAGCGAGTTTCTATGGCCCGCGCTGCTGCTAGTTAGCAGCAGCGCCTGATTTTAAAGCGCGTTGCTGGTAAGATTCTGTGTATAGGCTTTTCCCTAGTAGTGGCCAGTTCCCGTTTTTTTTCCCTTGTTTCAGTATTTCGAAGAAAAGGAATATCAAACGGAGTCGAAACGGAATGAAACCTTCTGGAGAAGTTATTTTTGGAAGGAAAGCTACCCGATAGACTTGGAGTGCACGCCAGGAAAGAAACGAGGGAGCCACGAGGTAGGGGGGCACGCCCACCCCCCTAGGGCGCGCCCTCCACCCTCGTGGGCCCCTCGTGGCTCCCCTGATGTACTTCTTCCGCCTATATATATATCCATATACCCTAAAAACTTCGGGGAACAGAATAGATCGGGAGTTCCGCCACCGCAAGCCTCTGTAGCCACCAAAAACCAATCGGGACCCTGTTCAGGCACCCTGCCGGAGGGGGGGGGGGGAACCCTCACCGGTGGCCATCTTCATCATCCCGATGTTCTCCATGACGAGGAGGGAGTAGTTCACCCTCGGGGCTGAGGGTATGTACCAGTAGCTATGTGTTTGATCTCTCTCTCTCTCTCGTGTTCTTGATTTGGCACGATCTTGATGTATCGCGGCTTTGCTATTATAGTTGGATCTTATGTTTCTTCTCGCCCTCTTCTCTCTTGTAATGGATTGAGTTTTCCCTTTGAAGTAATCTTATCAGATTGAGTCTTTAATGATTTGAGAACACTTGATATATGTCTTGCCGTGCGTATCTGTGGTGACAATGGGATATCACGTGATTCACTTGATGTATGTTTTGGTGATCAACTTGCGGGTTCCGCCCATGAACTTATGCATAGGGGTTGGCACACATTTTCGTCTTAATTCTCCGGTAGAAACTTTGGGGCACTCTTTGAGGTTCTATGTGTTGGTTGAATAGATGAATTTGAGATTGTGTGATGCATATCGTATAATCATACCCATGGATACTTGAGGTGACATTGGAGTATCTAGGTGACATTAGGGTTTTGGTTGATTTGTGTCTTAAGGTGTTATTCTAGTACGAACTCTAGGGCTGTTTGTGACACTTATAGGAATAGCCCAACGGATTGATTGGAAAGAATAACTTTGAGGTGGTTTCGTACCCTACCATAATCTCTTCGTTTGTTCTCCACTATTAGTGACTTCGGAGTGACTCTTTGTTGCATGTTGAGGGGTAGTTATATAATCCAACTATGTTATTATTGTTGAGAGAACTTGCACTAGTGAAAGTATGAACCCTAGGCCTTGTTTCCTAGCATTGCAATACCGTTTACGCTCACTTTTACCACTTGCTACCTTGCTGCTTTTACATTTTCAGATTACAAAAACCTATATCTACCATCCATATTGCACTTGTATCACCATCTCTTCGCCGAACTGGTGCACCTATACAATTTACCATTGTATTGGGTGTGTTGGGAACACAAGAGACTCTTTGTTATTTGGTTGCAGGGTTGCTTGAGAGAGACCATCTTCATCCTACGCCTCCCACGGATTGATAAACCTTAGGTCATCCACTTGAGGGAAATTTGCTACTGTTCTACAAACCTCTGCACTTGGAGGCCCAACAACGTCTACAAGAAGAAGGTTGCGTAGTAGACATCAAGCTCTTTTCTGGCGCCGTTGCTGGGGAGGTGAGTGCTTGAAGGTATATCTTTAGATCTTGCAATCGAATCTTTTTGTTTCTTGTTTTAGCACTAGTTTAGTTTATAAAAGAAAACTAAAAAATGGAATTGAGTTTGTCTCATACGCTTCATCTTTTTAATATCTTTCATGAGTATGATGGAAAGGAAAATTGTGCTCAAGTGCTAGAAGAAGAATGCATTAAAATGTTTGGCACTAAATCTTTGAATGATGAGCATGATTGCAATGTTGTTAGTATGAACTGCTTGAATATCCATAGTACTAATGATGATTGCACTAGTTATGATGAAAATGTCTCCTATAAACATGTCAATTTTTGTGGAGTACATTGGGTTTGCAACTACACATCAAATAGGGAAGATAGATATTGCAAGAGGCATAAGTACTTGGAAACTAAATGGTTGCAAGAAAGGCTAAATGTGAGTGCTGAAAATTTAAAATATCTTTACCTTACTTGTGAACTTTGCAATGAACATGGTCATTTAAATATCAATTGCAAATTGTTTCATGATCGAATCGTGTCCAAAAATTGTGATGACTTGATTTCCCTTGCACATCATAATGAACTTAGTTTGCTTTTGGGTTATGAAGAAATGAAACGTCAAACTAAGCATATTCCACAATATAACCTTAAGAAATTCCTCGATATTGATCTAGAAGAGATTTATATGTATTGCGCGGTGAATTGCATTGAAAATCCTTATATTGCGAATTACATAAAGAGAAGAAAACAAATAGAAGATGAAGAGAATGCTAGCGAAAGGGAAGAGACTTCCCAATATCCTCCTATTATTTCTTATGTTGAATCAGGTAACGAGGAGGAGCCTTCTATTCAACCAATCTCATTAATAAGGAGCTCCAAAAAGAGGATTGAACCCACACATGATGTGGTGAAGAAAAAGAAAAGAAAAAGGAAGAGAGGTAAAAAGATATCTCTCCCAAATAATGTTGCTCCTATTATTGTTGTGCCTCATGAAAATGAATCAAAAATAATTTTGGAAGATGATACACTTGATGATGATCTCGTTATGCCTATTGCTTGTTGTGATGATTATGATTGGGAAGATAATGATACTTCTTATGATCTTGAAAATATTTTTGGCACTTGCTTGGAAGAATATGATAATTGCTATACTATTGGTGCTATCCATACTATTAATGATGACAGTGATTATGCTTATGATATGAAAAGGCCCAAGCTTGGGGAAGCTATGTTTGATGAGGATGACATAAAATATATTTGCTGAAATTAATGTTTGTACCAAGCTTGGGGATGCTATGTTTAATAATGATGATATTTTTAGCCTCCCAAGTTTTGATATGCAAAGTTGTTATGATGATAGCATGCCTCTACTTATGATGATTATATTGATGAAAGTGGGTTTGTAAGAGTGTCAACTTTAGGAAGTAATGATCCCACTATTTTGGAGGATGTTGAATCTTATAATATTTATGAAAGTGTATTTGGAGAGGTCATGACTTTATTTAGTGATGTATCCACTATTTTGGAAGAGGTTTCAATCGATTATGATGAGAACAAAGTTGCTACTTATGATGGTTATTGTGATGAAACTTATGCTATAAAGAGTAGTGATGATTATATTTATAAAACTTGTCATGATTATGATTCCCCTTTTTCTTAACATTACTCTTTTAATGTGGAAACAATTTATAGTATTCAAGTCTCTTATGATACTCCCACTATTCCGAATGAGAAGAATTTTGCTTATGTGGAGAGTAGTAAATTTTCTATGCAAGTGGATCATGAAAAGAATGATTTAGGTGCTGGCTATATTGTTGAATTCATTCATGATGCTACTGAAAAATATTATGAGGGAGGAATATATGTTTGGAGGAATTGCAATAATATCAAGTTTCCTCTCTATGTGCTCAAAGTTTTGAAGTTATTTTTGTTTTGCTTTCCTATGCTAGTTGATTATTGTTCCCATAAGTTGTTTGCTCACAAAATCCCTATGCATAGGAAGTGGGTTAGGCTTAAATGTGCTAGTCATATTCTTCATGATGCTTTCTTTATGTTTCAATTCCTATCTTTTATGTGAGCATCATTGAAATCATCATGCCTAGCTAGGGGCGTTAAACGTTAGCGCTTGTTGGGAGGCAACCCAATTTTTTTTTAGTTTCTTACTTTTTGGTTCTGTTTAGTAATAAATAATCCATCTAGCTTCTGTTTAGATGTGGTTTTGTGTTTTAATTAGTGTTTGTGCCAAGTAGAACCTTTTGGAAGACTTGGGTGAAGTCTTTATGATCATGCTGTAAAAAACAGAAACTTTAGCGCTCACGAGATTAGCTAAAACTTTTTACTGGAGAGTGCTATTTAGTTGATTCTTTTTGCAGATGATTACTAGACAAATTCCTCAGGTCCACCAATTTATTTTATAATTTTGGGAGTTCCAGAAGTTTGCGTTAGTTACATATTACTACAGACTGTTCTGTTTTTGACAGATTCTGTTTTCGTTGTGTTGCTCGCTTATTTTGATGAATCTAGGGCTAGTAAAATAGTTTATAAACCATAGAGAAGTTGGAATACAGTAGGTTTAACACCAATATAAATAAAGAATGAGTTCATTATAGTACCATGAAGTGGTGTTTTGTTTTCTTTCGCTAACGGAGCTCACGAGATTTTCTGTTAAGTTTTGTGTTGTGAAGTTTTCAAGTTTTGGGTAAAGATTCGATGGACTATGGAATAAGGAGTGGCAAGAGCCTAAGCTTGGGGATGCCCAAGGCACCCCAAGGTAATATTCAAGGATAACCAAGAGCCTAAGCTTGGGGATGCCCCGGAAGGCATCCCCTCTTTCGTCTTCGTTCATCGGTAACTTTACTTGGAGCTATATTTTTATTCACCACATGATATGTGTTTTGCTTGGAGCGTCATTTTATTGTCTTTAGCTTTGCTTGCTGTTTGAATAAAGTACCAAGATCTGAAATTATTAAATGGTAGAGTCTTCATATAGTTGCGTAATTATTCGACTACTCATTAATCTTCACTTATATCTTTTGGAGTAGTTTGTCGTTTGCTCTAGTGCTTCACTTATATCTTTTAGAGCACGGTGGTGGATTTGTTTTATAGAAACTATTATTCTCTCATGCTTCACTTATATTATTTTGAGAGTCTTAAATAGCATGGTAATGTGCTTAATCCTAATATGCTAGGTATTCAAGATTAGTAAAAACTTTCTTATGAGTGTGTTGAATGCTAAGAGAAGTTTGATGCTTGATGATTGTTTTGAGATATGGAGGTAGTGATATTAAAGTTGTGCTAGCTGAGTAGTTGTGAATTTGAGAAATACTTGTGTTGAAGTTTGCAAGTCCCGTAGCATGCACGTATGGTAAACTTTATGTAACAATTTTGAAACATGAGGTGTTCTTTGATTGTCCTCCTTATGAGTGGCGGTCGGGGACGAGCGATGGTCTTTTCCTACCAATCTACCCCCCTAGGAGCATGCGCGTAGTGCTTGGTTTTCGATGACTTGTAGATTTTTGCAATAAGTATGTGAGTTCTTTACGACTAATGTTGAGTCCATGGATTATACGCACTCTCACCCTTCCATCATTGCTAGCCTCTTCGGTACCGTGCATTGCCCTTTCTCACATTGAGAGTTGGTGTAAACTTCGCCGGTGCATCCAAACCCCGTGATATGATACGCTCTTTCACACATAAACCTCCTTATATCTTCCTCAAAACAGCCACCATACCTACCTATTATGGCATTTCCATAGCCATTCCGAGATATATTGCCATGCAACTTTCCACCATCCAATTTATCATGACACATTTATCATTGTCATATTGCTAGCATGATCATGTAGTTGACATAGTATTTGCGGCAAAGCCACCGTTCATAATTCTTTCATACATGTCACTCTTGGTTCATTGCATATCCCGGTACACCGCCGGAGGCATTCATATAGAGTCATACTCGGTTCTAGTATCGAGTTGTAATCATTGAGTTGTAAATAAATAGAAGTGTGATGATCATCATTTAATAGAGCATTGTCCCAAAAAAAGGAGAAAAAAAGAGAAAGGCCAAATAAAAAAGGAAGGCCCAAAAAAGGGGGGCAATGCTACTATCCTTTTTCCACACTTGTGCTTCAAAGTAGCACCATAATCTTCATGATAGAGAGTCTCTTGTTTTGTCACTTTCATTTACTACCTTTTTTACACACTTGTGCTTCAAAGTAGCACCATAATCTTCATGATAGAGAGTCTCTTGTTTTGTCACTTTCATTTACTAGTGGGAATTTTTCATTATAGAACTTGGCTTGTATATTCCAACAATGGGCCTCCTCAAGTGCCCTAGGTCTTCGTGAGCAAGCAAGTTGGATGCACACCGACTTAGTTTTCTTTGTTGAGCTTTCATACATTTATAGCTCTAGTGCATCCGTTGCATGGCAACCCCTACTCCTTGCATTAACATCAATCGATGGGCATCTCCATAGCCCGTTGATTAGCCTCGTTGATGTGAGACTTTCTCCTTTTTTTGTCTTCTCCACATAACCCCCATCATCATATTCTATTCCACCCATAGTTCTATGTCCATGGCTCGCGCTCATATATTGCATGAAAGTTTATAGGTTTGAGATTACTAAAGTATGAAACAATTGCTTGGCTTGTCATCGGGGTTGTGCATGATGAGAGTATTCTTGTGTGACGAAAATGGAGCATGACTAAACTATATGATTTCGTAGAGATGAACCTTCTTTTGCCATGTTATTTTGAGAAGACATAATTGCTTAGTTAGTATGCTTGAAGTATTATTATTTATATGTCAATATGAACTTTTATCTTGAATCTTTCGGATCTGAATATTCATACCACAACTAAGAAGAATTACATTGAAATTATGCCAAGTAGCATTCCACATCAAAAATTCTGTTTTTATCATTTACCTACTCGAGGACGAGCAGGAATTAAGCATGGGGATGCTGATACGTCTCCAACGTATCTATAATTTTTTATTGCTCCATGCTATATTATCTACTGTTTTGGACAATATTGGGCTTTACTATGCACTTTTATATTATTTTTGGGACTAACCTATTGACCCAGATCCCAGTGCCAGTTCCTGTTTTTTCCCTTGTTTCAGTATTTCGAAGAAAAGGAATATCAAACGGAGTCGAAACGGAATGAAACCTTCTGGAGAAGTTATTTTTGGAAGGAAAGCTACCCAATAGACTTGGAGTGCACGTCAGGAAAGAAATGAGGGAGCCACAAGGTAGGGGGCGCGCCCACCCCCTAGGGCGCACCCTCCACCCTCGTGGGCCCCTCGTGGCTCCCCTGACCTACTTCTTCCGCCTATATATATCCATATACCCTAAAAACTTCGGGGAACAGAATAGATGGGGAGTTCCGCCGCCGCAAGCCTCTGTAGCCACCAAAAACCAATCGGGACCCTGTTCCGGCACCTGCCGGAGGGGGGGAGGAACCCTCACTGGTGGCACACTTCATCATCCTGGTGTTCTCCATGACGAGGAGGGAGTAGTTCACCCTCGGGGCTGAGGGTATGTACCAATAGCTATGTGTTTGATCTCTCTCTCTCTCTCTCTCTCTCTCGTGTTCTTGATTTGGCATGATCTTGATGTATCGCGAGCTTTGCTATTATAGTTGGATCTTATGTTTCTTGTCCCCCTCTTCTCTGTTGTAATGGATTGAGTTTTCCCTTTGAAGTAATCTTATCGGATTGAGTCTTTAATGATTTGAGAAAACTTGATGTATGTCTTGCCGTGCGTATCTGTGGTGACAATGGGATATCACGTGATTCACTTGATGTATGTTTTGGTGATCAACTTGCGGGTTCCGCCCATGAACTTATGCATAGGGGTTGGCACACGTTTTCGTCTTGATTCTCCGGTAGAAACTTTGGGGCACTCTTTGAGGTTCTATGTGTTGGTTGAATAGATGAATTTGAGATTGTGTGATGCATATCGTATAATCATACCCACGGATACTTGAGGTGACATTGGAGTATCTAGGTGACATTAGGGTTTTGGTTGATTTGTGTCTTAAGGTGTTATTCTAGTACGAACTCTAGGGCTGTTTGTGACACTTATAGGAATAGCCCAACGGATTGATTGGAAAGAATAACTTTGAGGTGGTTTCGTACCCTACCATAATCTCTTCATTTGCTCTCCACTATTAGTGACTTCGGAGTGACTCTTTGTTGCATGTTGAGGGATAGTTATATAATCCAACTATGTTATTATTGTTGAGAGAACTTGCACTAGTGAAAGTATGAACCCTAGGCCTTGTTTCCTAGCATTGCAATACCGTTTACGCTCACTTTTACCACATGCTACCTTGCTGTTTTTATATTTTCAGATTACAAAAACCTATATCTACCATCCATATTGCACTTGTATCACCATCTCTTCGCCGAACTAGTGCACCTATACAATTTACCATTGTATTGGGTGTTGGGGAACGTAGTAATTTCAAAAAAAATCCTACGCACACGCAAGATCATGGTGATGCATAGCAACGAGAGGGGAGAGTGTTGTCCACGTACCCTCGTAGACCGAAAGCGGAAGCGTTAGCACAACGCGGTTGATGTAGTCGTACATCTTCACGATCCAACCGATCAAGTACCGAACGCACGGCACCTCCGAGTTCAGCACACGTTCAGCCCGATGACGTCCCTCGAACTCCGATCCAGCCGAGTGTTGAGGGAGAGTTTCGTCAGCACGACGGCGTGGTGACGATGTTGATGTTCTACCGACGCAGGGCTTCGCCTAAGCACCGCTATAGTACTATCGAGGTGGACTATGGTGGAGGGGGGCACCGCACATGGCTAAAAGATCAAACAGATCAATTGTTGTGTCTCTAGGGTGCCCCCCTGCCCCCGTATATAAAGGAGCAAGGGGGGGTGCGGCCGGCCTAGAGAGGGGCGCGCCAGGAGGAGTCGTACTCCTACCGGGAGTAGGACTCCCCCCTTTTCCTTGTTGGACTAGGAGAGAGAGGGGAAAGAGGTGGAGAAGAAGGAAGGGGGGCGCCGCCCCCCTCTCCTTGTCCTATTCGGACTAGGGGGGAGGGGGGGCGACCCTTGCGCTGGCCGCCTCCTCTCTCTTCCACCAAGGCCCACTAAGGCCCATTAAGTCCCCGGGGGGTTCCGGTAACCTCCTGGCAGTCTGGTAAAATCCCGATTTCACCCGGAACACTTCCGATATCCAAACATAGGCTTCCAATATATCAATCTTCATGTCTCGACCATTTCGAGACTCCTCGTCATGTCCTTGATCACATCCGGGACTCCGAACAACCTTCGGTACATCAAAACATACAAACTCATAATATAACTGCCATCGAAACATTAAGCGTGCGGACCCTACGGGTTCGAGAACTATGTAGACATGACCGAGACACGTCTCTGGTCAATAACCAATAGCGGAACCTGGATGCTCATATTGGCTCCCACATATTCTACGAAGATCTTTATCGATCTGACCGCATAACAAGATACGTTGTTCCTTTTGTCATCGGTATGTTACTTGCCCGAGATTCGATCGTCGGTATCTCAATACCTAGTTCAATCTCGTTACCGGCAAGTCTCTTTACTCGTTCCGTAATACATCATCCCGCAACTAACTCATTAGTTGCAATGCTTGCAAGGCTTAAGTGATGCATTACCGAGAGGGCCCAGAGATACCTCTCCGACAATTGGAGTGACAAATCCTAATCTCGAAATACGCCAACCCAACAAGTACCTTCGGAGACACCTGTAGAGCACCTTTATAATCACCCAGTTACGTTGTGACATTTGGTAGCACACAAAGTGTTCCTCCGGTAAACGGGAGTTGCATAATCTCATAGTCATAGGAACATGTATAAGTCATGAAGAAAGCAATAGCAACATACTAAACGATCGTGTGCTAAGCTAACGGAATGGGTCATGTCGGTCACATTATTCTCCTAATGATGTGATCCCATTAATCAAATGACAACTCATGTCTATGGCTAGGAAACATAACCATCTTTGATCAATGAGATAGTCAAGTAGAGGCATACTAGTGACACTCTGTTTGTCTATGTATTCACACATGTATTATGTTTCCGGTTAATACAATTCTAGCATGAATAATAAACATTTATCATGATATAAGGAAATAAATAATAACTTTATTATTACCTCTAGGGCATATTTCCTTCAGTCTTCCACTTGCACTAGAGTCAATAATCTAGATTACACAGTAATGATTCTAACACCCATGGAGCCTTGGTGTTGATCATGTTTTGCTCGTGGACGAGGCTTAGTCAACGGGTCTGCAACATTTAGATCCGTATGTATCTTGCAAATTTCTATGGAATTGAAGCATCTCTTGATGTGCTTGGTTCTCTTGTGAAATCTGGATTCCTTCGCCAGGGCAATTGCACCAGTATTGTCACAAAAGATTTTCATTGGACCCGATGCACTAGGTAGGACACCTAGATCGGATATGAACTCCTTCATCCAGACTCCTTCATTTGCTGCTTCTGAAGCAGCTATGTACTCCGCTTCACACGTAGATCCCCCCACGACGCTTTGTTTAGAACTGCACCAACTGACAGCTCCACCGTTTAATGTAAACACGTATCCGGTTTGTGATTTAGAATCGTCCGGATCAGTGTCAAAGCTTGCATCAACGTAACCATTTACGGTGAGCTCTTTGTCACCTCCATACACGACAAACATATCCTTAGTCCTTTTCAGGTATTTCAGGATGTTCTTGACCGCTGTCCAGTGATCCACTCCTGGATTACTTTGGTACCTCCCTGCTAAACTTATAGCAAGGCACACATCAGGTCTGGTACACAGCATAGCATACTGATACGTCCATTTTGCATCATGCTTTTATATTGATATTTATTGCATTATGGGCTGTTACTTCACATTATGTTACAATACTTATGGCTATTCTCTCTTATTTTACAAGGTTTACATAAGGAGGGAGAATGCCGGCAGCTGGAATTCTGGGCTGGAAAAGGAGCAAATATTAGAGACCTATACTGCACAACTCCAAAAGTCCTGAAACTCCACGTAATATCTTATAATAAATAATAAAAAATCCTCGCCAAAGATGAAGACCAGGGGGCCCACACCCCGTCCACGAGGGTGGGGGGCGCCCCCTACCTCGTGGGCCCCCTGGTGGCTCTCCGATGCCCATCTTCTTATATATGAAGTCTTTCTTCGAGGAAAAAACAATAAGCAACCTTTCGGGACGAGACTCCGCCGCCACGAGGCGGAACATTGGTGGAACCAATCTAGGGCTCCGGCACAGCTGTTCTGCCAGGGACACTTCCCTCCGAGAGGGGGAAATCATCGCCATCGTCATCACCAACGCTCCTCTCATCGGGAGAGGGCAATCTCCATCAACATCTTCACCAGCACCATCTCATCTCCAAAGCCTAGTTCATCTCTTGTATCCAATTCTTGTCTCCAACTCCAGGATTGGTGCTAGTAGGTTGCTAGTAGTGTTGATTACTCCTTGTAGCTGATGCTAGTTGGTTTATTTGGTGGAAGATCATATGTTCAGATCCTTTATGCATATTATTACCCCTCTGATTATGAACATGAATATGTTTTGTGAGTATTTAAGTTTGTTCCTGAGGACAAGGGAGAAGTCTTGTTATTAGTAGTCATGTGACTTTGGTATTCGTTCGATATTTTGATGAGATGTATGTTGTCTAGCCTCTAGTGGTGTTATGTGAACGTCGACTACATAACACTTCACCATTATTTGGGCCTAGAGGAAGGCATTGGGAAGTAATAAGTGCATGATGGGTTGATAGAGTGACAAAAGCTTAAACCCTAGTTTATGCGTTGCTTGGTAAGGGGCTGATTTGGATCCATATGTTTCATGCTATGGTTAGGTTTACCTTAATACTTTTGTTGTAGTTGAGGATGCTTGCAATAGAGGTTAATCATAAGTGGGATGCTTGTTCAAGTAAGAACAACACCCAAGAACCGGTCCACCCACATATCAAATTATCAAAGTATCGAACGCGAATCATATGAACGTGATGAAAACTAGCTTGACGATATTCCCATGTGTCCTCGGGAGCGCTTTTCCTTATATAAGAGTTTGTCCAGGCTTGTCCTTTGCTACAAAAAGGATTGGGCCACCTTGCTGCACCTTATTTACTTTTGTTACTTGTTGCTCGTTACAAATTATCCTATCACAAAACTATCTGTTACCACTTATTTCAGTACTTGCAGAGAATAGCTTGCTGAAAACTACTTATCATTTCCTTCTGCTCCTCGTTGGGTTCGACACTCTTACTTATCTAAAGGACTACGATAGATCCCCTATACTTGTGGGTCATCAAGACTCGTTTCTGGCACCGTTGCCGGGGAGTGAAGTGACTTTGGTAGGTGGAATTTGGTAAGGAAAAATTTATATAGTGTGCTGAAATTTACTGTCACTTGTTACTATGGAAAGTAATCCTCTGAGGGGCTTGTTCGGGGTATCTTCACCCCGACCAGTAGAGCAAAGAGTTGCTCCTCAACCTACTGAACCTACTGAAAATGAAAATGTTCCCTTTGAATTTCCTTCGGGTATGATAGAAAAATTGTCAGCTAATCCTTTTACAGGAGATGGAACAAAGCATCTCGATGAGCACTTAATATATGTGGATGAAGTTTGTGGATTATTTAAGCTTGCAGGTATACCCGATGATGTTGCTAAGAAGAAGGTCTTCCCTTTATCTTTGAAGGGAGATGCATTGACATGGTATAGGCTATGTGATGATACGAGATCATGGAACTATAGAAGACTGAAATTGGAATTTCATCAAAAGTATTATCCTATGCATCTTGTTCATCATGATCGCAATTATATATATAATTTTTGGCCTCGCGAAGGAGAAAGCATCGCTCAAGCTTGGGGGAGGCTTAAATCAATGTTATATTCATGCCCCAATCATGAGCTCCCAAGAGAAACAATTATCCAAAAAAATTATGCTCGGCTTTCTGAAAACAATCGCACCATGCTCGATACTTATTGTGCTGGCTCTTTCATGATGAAGACTATTGAGTTTAAATGGGATTTATTGGATAGAATTAAACGCAACTCTGAAGATTGGGATCTCGACAAAGTTAAGGAGTCAGGTATGACACCTAATTTTGATTGTGTTAAATCTTTTATGGATACCAATATTTTCCGTAAGTTTAGCACTAAATATGGACTTGACTCTGAGATAGTAGCTTCTTTCTGTGAATCTTTTGCTACTTATGTTGATCTCCCTAAGGCGAAGTGGTTTAAATATCATCCTCCCATAGAAGTAAAAGTAGCTGCACCAATTAAAGTTGAAGAAAAGACTATCACTTATAATGATCCTATTGTTCCTACTTCTTATGTTGAGAAACCACCTTTCCCTGTTAGAATAAAGGATCATGCTAAAGCTTCAACTGTGGTTCGTAAAAGCAATATTAGAACTTATACACCTCCTGAACAAGTTAAAGTTGAACCTAATGTTGCTATTGTTAAAGATCTCTTGGCTGATAATATTGATGGGCATGTTATTCAGTTCTGCGGTGAAACTACTAGAATTGCTAAACCTTGTGCTAAAGATAAACATAGACCTGTTGTAGGCATGCCTATTATTTCTGTTAAAATAGGAGATCATTGTTATCATGGCTTATGTGATATGGGTGCTAGTGCTAGTGTTATACCTTATGACTTGTATAAAGAAATTAAGCATGAAATTGCACTTGCTGAGTTAGAAGATATTGATGTCACAATTAAACTTGCCAATAGAGATACTATTTCAGCAATGGGAATTGTTAGAGATGTTGAAGTCTTGTGTGGTAAAACTAAATATCCTGCTGATTTTCTTGTTCTCAGTTCCCCACAAGATAGCTTTTGTCCCATTATATTTGGTAGACCCTTCTTGAACACTGTTAATGCTAAGATAGACTGCGAAAAGAATGTTGTTACTATTGGCTTGGATGATATGATTCATGAGTTTAATTTCTCTAAATTTAGTAAACAACACCAAGAAGAAGAATTGCCTAGTAAGGATGAAATTATTGGTCTTGCTTATATTGCCGTACCTCCTAGTGATCCTTTAGAACAATATTTGCTAGACCATGAGAATGATTTGTTTATGAATGAAAGAAGGGAAATAGATGAAGTATTCTTTAAAAAGGAACCTATTCTGAAACATAATTTGCCTGTTGAAATCCTAGGGGATCCCCCTCCACCTAAGGGTGATCCCGTGTTTGAGCTTAAACCGTTGCCTGATAATCTTAAATATGCTTATCTTGATGAAAAGAAGATATATCCTGTTATTATTAGTGCTAACCTTTCAGATCATGAAGAAGAAAGATTATTGAAAACTCTGAAGAAGCACCGTGCTGCTATTGGATATACTCTTGATGATCTTAAGGGCATTAGTCCCACTCTATGTCAACATAAAATAAATTTGGAGGCAGACGCCAAACCAGTTTGTGATCCTCAAAGACGTCTGAATCCTAAAATGAAAGAAGTGGTGAGAAAAGAGATACTAAAGCTTCTGGAGGCAGGTATAATTTATCCCGTTGCTGATAGTCAGTGGGTAAGTCCTGTCCATTGTGTCCCTAAGAAGGGAGGTATTACTGTTGTTCCTAATGATAAAGATGAATTAATTCCACAAACAATTATTACAGGTTATAGGATGGTAATTGATTTTCGCAAATTAAATAAGGCTACTAAGAAAGATCATTACCCCTTACCTTTTATTGATCAAATGCTAGAAAGATTATGCAAACATACACACTACTGCTTTCTAGATGGTTATTCTGGTTTGTCTCAAATACCTGTGTCGGCTAAAGATAAAAAAAGACTACTTTTACATGCCCTTTTGGTACTTTTGCTTATAGACGTATGCCTTTTGGTTTATGTAATGCACCTGCTACCTTTCAAAGATGCATGATGGCTATATTCTCTGACTTTTGTGAATAGATTTGTGAGGTTTTCATGGACGACTTTTCCGTCTATGGATCTTCCTGTGATGATTGCCTGAGCAATCTTGATCGAGTTTTGCAAAGATGTGAAGAAACTAATCTTGTCTTGAATTAGGAAAAGTGCCACTTTATGGTTAATGAAGGTATTGTCTTGGGGCATAAAGTTTCTGAAAGAGGTATTGAAGTTGATAAAGCCAAGGTTGATGCTATTGAAAAGATGCCATGTCCCAAGGACATCAAAGGTATAAGAAGTTTCCTTGGTCACGCCAGATTTTGTAGGAGGTTCATTAAGGACTTCTCAAAAATTTCTCGGCCTCTGACTAATTTATTACAAAAAGATATACCATTTGTCTTTAATGATGATTGTGTAGAAGCATTTGAAATACTTAAGAAAGCATTAGTCTCTGCACCTATTGTTCATCCACCTGATTGGAATTTACCCTTTGAAATTATGTGTGATGCTAGTGATTATGCTGTAGGTGTTGTTCTAGGGCAAAGAGTTGATAAGAAATTAAATGTTATCCATAATGCTAGTAAGACTCTAGACAATGCTCAAAGAAATTATGTTACTACTGGAAAAGAACTTTTAGCAGTTGTATTTGCTTGTGATAAGTTCAGACCTTATATTGTTGATTCTAAAGTAACTATTCACACTGATCATGCTGCTATTAAATATCTTATGGAGAAGAAAGATACTAAACCTAGACTTATTAGATGGGTTCTCTTGCTACAAGAATTTGATTTGCATATTGTTGATAGAAAAGGAGCTGAGAACCCTGTTGCAGACAACTTATCTAGGTTAGAGAATGTTCTTGATGACCCACTACCTATTGATGATAGCTTTTCTGATGAGCAATTAAATGTTATAAGTACTTATCGTAGTACTCCTTGGTATGCAGATTATGCTAATTACATTGTTAATAATTCATACCACCTAGCTTCACATACCAACAAAAGAAAAAGTTCTTCTATGATTTGAGACATTACTTTTGGGATGATCCACATCTTTATAAAGAAGGAGTAGATGGTGTTATTAGACGTTGTGTACCTGAGCATGAACAGGAACAGATCCTACACGCGGGAGACAGAACTGCACATAAGGAAAACTTCTCTCTAAATGGGAAGGCCCCTACGTTATCGAGGAGGTCTATCGTTCCGGTGCCATAAAAATCAACAACTTTGAAGGCACAAATCCGAAGGTGGTAAACGGTCAGAGAATTAAACATTATATCTCAGGTAATCCCATAAATGTTGAAACCAATATTATTGAAACCGTAACCCCGGAGGAATACATAAGAGACACTTTCTAGAACATTTCAGACTCCGAAAAGGAATAGGTATGTGGTACGGTAAGTAAACCGACTCCAAAACAATTTTTAAGGCAATATTTCTCTGTTTTGGAATATTTAGAAAAATAGAAAAATAAGTAGCAGTCCGGGAAGGACACGAGGGCCCCACGAGGGTGGAGGGCGCGCCCTACCCCCCTGGGCGCGCCCCCCCTACCTTGTGAGCACCTCGTGTGCCTTCCGGACTCTGTTTTCTTGCACGATACGTATTTTGGTCGGTAAAATTCATTATATATTCTCCCGAAGGTTTTGACTCCCGTATCACGCAAATGTCATCTGTTCTTGTTTTGGGCTGTTCTCTGTCAGGGTTGTCAAGGCCAGGCATCATGTCGTCCCCCTCCTCCAATAACGGTGACAAAGATGCTTGGCTAATGAAGACAGAGTTGAAGAGGGAAGAACCCATGGAGATCAACAAGGATGAAGGGATCAAGAAGGCCACGGAGAACCAAGCTCCGGCAATAGAAGACATCCTTCAATTTGATCACAGCCTTCTTACCCCAACTGAGATCGAAGCTTTCCAGATGATTGAGTTAACTCGTATTCAAAACAAGTATCTCACAAGTGAAAACATTTTGTTGAAGGAGCATATCTTTGCACTCAAGGGCATTATTCGCAAGCTAAAGGACCTCTTACGCTCAATGTGCGACTATCCATCACCTCCATCTTCACCAACAACAAAGAAGGAGATATAATCACATGGGTATGGGCACTCCCCTTGGCAACTGCCAAGCTTGGGGAAGGTGCCCTGGTATCGTATCACAATCACAACTCCTATCTTTACCGTTTTCCTTAGTTTGATCCTATTAGTAGTATCTTGATCTAGTAGAATAAAGTTTATGGCATGATATAGTTTTGAGTTTTGCTTTATGATCTCTCTATGTAAGCGAGTCTGTGGGCTATATAATAAAGATTAGTGTTGATTCAAGGGCTTGATTTTCTTGCAATGATCTTGGGTGAATAAAAGAAAAGAAGAGAAAAAGAATAAAAAGAAACAAAAGTTCATATTGATCTTATTGAGAGTAATGACTTCACATAGGAAGAGTATGATGATTTAAAAGTTGTTGGGAGTTGGCAGGCATAGCTTTGGTCATCGTTGCAATTAATAGGAAGTAATAAGGAAAGAGAGGTTTCACATATAGATATATTATCATTGACATCTTTTATGATTGGGAGCACTCATTAAAATATGACATGCTAAAGAGTTGATGTTGGACAAGGAAGACAACGTAATGAGTTATGTTTTCTTATATCTGAGATAAAGTATGTTGTGGATCCTCCAACATGTTGAACTTGCCTTTCCCCCTCTTGCTAGCCAAATTCTCAGCACCAAGTAGAGATACTACTTGTGCTTCCAAATACCCTTAAACCAGTTTTGCCATGAGAGTCCACCATATCTACCTATGGATTGAGTAAGATCCTTCAAGTAAGTTGTCATCATTGCAAAGCAATAAAAATTGCTCTAAATATGTAAGATTGATTGGTGTGGGAGAAATAAGATTTATACGATCTTGTGATGTGGAAGTAATAAAAGCGACGGACTGCATAATAAAGGTTCATATCACAAGGGGCAATATAAAGTGACGTTCTTTCACATCGAGAATTTATGCATCCAACCATAAAAGCGCATGGAAACCTCTGCTTCCCTCTACGAAGGGCCTATCTTTTATTATTATCTTCTACCATATGCAAGTGTCACTGTGATCTTCACCTTTCCGTTTTCATTTTATCATTTGGCAAGCCCGGCATGTTGGCAAGAACTGATATATATATCTAATTGGATGTAGGGGAGCATGAGTTATTATTGTTGACATTATCCTCGATGTAAAAGGTTGTGGGGCGAAACTATAAGCCCCTATCTTTCTCTGTGTCCGATTAAAACTCCGTAACCACAAGAATTGCGTGAGTGTTAGCAATTATGAAGGACTAGATGATAGTTGAGTATGTGGACTTGCTTTTTAGCTCTGACATAGACTCTTTCTGATGTTATGATAAATTGCAATTGTTTCAATGACCGAGGTTATAGTTTGTCGGTTCTCAATAAGGTTTCTGATTCATACTTTTGCATTGTGAATAGATCATCACTTGAACATAAGTAATCATATGACAATATCTATATATGTTGTTGTTATGAGAATAATCATGATGCCCTCATGTCCGTATTTTATTTTTATCGACACCTCTACCTCTAAACATGGGGACATATTTATCGTTATCGGCTTTCGCTTGAGCACAAGCGAGGTCTAAGCTTGGGGGAGTTGATACGTCCATTTTGCATCATGCTTTTATATTGATATTTATTGCATTATGGGTTGTTACTTCACATTATGTTACAATACTTATGGCTATTCTCTCTTATTTTACAAGGTTTACATAAGGAGGGAGAATGCCGGCAGCTGGAATTCTGGGCTGGAAAATGTTGACACACGAACACGTCACGTGTACCCTCGACGCCGGGGGTGATGCACCGCAGCTCACGTCGAAGGAGACCCGACCGACAGCGCGATACGCAAGACAGTCGACGGGCGCTTTTGCAGACCCGAAAACCCCACACCCCCGGGAGGGACCCCGTCAGGGAGTGCGGCGACTATGAGATTCCATAGGTCGATTCGCTCGCCCCTAGAGCCTCGGGATTCGCGGCTCTCAAACATGAAGAACAGCGAAAAACGAGATAGAAAAACGGTGGAGAGATAAAACGTAGATGAAAACGTAGTATATTGATTTGTTCGATTGTGTGTTGTTCAATCGGCCGTCACCCCCAACATATATAAGAGGCGGCTGGACTTCCCGTACAAGCAAAGGATTTATCTAGGCTTTCCTTACAAGAAAATTACATCAATTCACGTCCTAGAATCCTAGTTCTGGTCCCGCTCGGATTCAGCCCAAATCTGGCTCAATCTTCTGTCTTGCTCCTTGCGTGGGCTGTGGATTTGAGCCCATCTTCAGCATCTGGTCGGATTGGCCTCGACAGTTTCTACTGTTCATGGCAGCAAGCTTTCACGGCAAGGTTACTTTTCACGGCGGCAAGCTTTCCCCGGCAGGTGACTGTTCACGGCGGCAAGCTCTCCCCCGGCAAGGTTACTGTTCACGGCGGCAAGCTTTCCTCGGCAAGGTTACTGTTCACGGCGGCAAGTTTTCACACCGACAAGCTTCTCCGCCGGCAAGCTTTCCACACCCGGCAAGGTCTTCGCCCGGCAAGCTTTTCCCCCGGCAATCTTTCCTCCCCGGCAAGGTCTTTCTCGGCAAGATTTCACATCAGCAAGATTTCACACCGGCAAGATTTCACACCGGCAAGCTTCTCCGCCGGCAAGCTTCCCACACCGGCATGCTTCTCCGCCGGCAAGGTTTCATTCAGCCGACAAAGGCCGAATACTTTCTCACTCAGGGCCGGCCCACGAAGTGTTGCCTCTAACTTTTGCATATGAATCTGGATTCGTGACCATGCCAAAATCTGGTGTCAACACATGCCCCCCTGTTTTTCGGCAAAGCTTGTGTGCCGAAAAATAACTTGTATTGTGTTTGTTCTAAGGACGATGTCAACACTCCATCGGCCATTTTCCACAGGACGATAATAAGGTATCAGCCATGTTTGTGCTAAGGGCGATAATCGTATATCGGCCATTGCCTACTTAGGCTTCCTGCCACACACTTGGGTGGTACTTCTTCAAATATTTGCCATTGAGAGCTCGAGGTAACAATGCCCCCTGTATTGATTCCACCAAATATGAATTTCCGGGAACAACTCTTGTAATCCTAAAAGGACCTTCCCAACTTGGAGACCACTTCCCGAATTTTCTATCTCTTGAACCAATCGGTAGAATCACTTTCCAGACGAGATCACCAACTTGAAAATTCTTCAACTTGACTTTCTTATTGTAAGCCCTTGCCACCATCAACTTATCTCTCTCTATGGCATTCAAAGCAGCCAAACATTTATCAGCAACCTCATCAATGTTGTCCATCGTCAAGTTATAGAAGTCTATTGCCGATAAATCATTTTGTTTGGCTACTCTCAAAGCATTCAAATTTACTTCCACTGGTAAAACGGCCTCCTGACCATATACTAGCTCATATGGAGTCACTTTCGTAGCACCATGCCTTGAGATTCTATGTGCCCATAATGCTTCAGACAACAAATCATGCCATCTCTTTGGATTATCCTCAATCTTCTTCTTGATGAGCTTGATCAAAATTTTATTGCTAGACTCAGCTTGTCCATTAGCTTGGGCATAATATGGAGATGAATTGAGCAACTTTATGTTATATGATTCGGCAAATTCTCTAACTTGACGTGACATGAAAGATGAACCTTGATCTGTAGTCAATGTCTGAGGAACGCCGAATCTATGAATAATGTGCTCGGTTATGAATTGAATTACCTCCGTATGTGTCATGTTCTTGAGAGGTACTGCTTCAGACCACTTGGTGAAATAATCGGTTGCCACCAACACGAACCGATGCCCCTTCGAGGAAGATGGATGAATTTTCCCAATGAAATCTAAACCCCATCCTCTAAAAGGCCACGGCTTAATAATAGGATGTAACATAGCAGCAGGAGCCAATTGAATATCACCAAATTTTTGACAAGCTTCACACCCTTTATAATACCTGAAGCAATCATTGATCATAGTCGGCCAATAAAATCCAGCACGTCGCAATAACCACTTCATCTTGGGAGCCGACTGATGAGTACCACAAATACCTTCATGTACCTCTCCCATAGCAACCCTTGCTTGGTCCCCGTCCAAACACTTCAAAAGAACATCTTCAACTGTTCGGCGATAAAGACCACCATCTCTTATTGTATATTTGAAAGCCATACGCCGAACAGTCCTATCCACCCTTTTACTCGGATCACGCAAGTAATCCATAATGGGCTTCCTCCAGTCATGATTCTCACCTGCACTAGATTTTTTGTTAGTGGCCGAATCAGTAGGTTCTGGTTCGGCCTCTCCCATATTAGCAAGACAAGACATCGGCTTCTGAGAAATATGAAACATGCCATGATCAACATGATAGCCGGATGCTTGTTGTGCCAACTCATTTGCTCTCCAATTGTCATGTCTAGATATATGAGCAATGCTGAAACAATCCAAAGTAGAAATCGTATCTAGACACTTATCAAGATACACATTAAGTGATTCGTCTAAACATTGAAAAACCTTAGACACTTGCTGCACTACTAACAACGAATCACCAAAAGCCTCAACATGTGTAGCACCTATAGCAAGCAACATCTCCAGGCCGAATAACAATGCCTCATATTCGGCTTGATTGTTTGTGCAAAAATATTCTAAGCGGCATGAGGCTTCAAAAACAGCACCATGAGGAGATATATAAACAATACCAATACCTTGGCCACTGCTACAAACTGAACCATCAAAATATAATCTCCATGGTATTACCGAGACAAGGTTTATATCAATATCATGCCTGTCATCCATCCGATGTTCAACAATAAAATTAGCAACAATTTGGCCTTTCATGGATTTTAGAGATTCATAAGCCAAATCGTATTCAATTAAAGCATAAGCCCACTTGCCAATTCTACCACTAAGAATTGGCCTATGCAACATGTATTTGATGACATCGGTTTGACAAGCTATTATGCAAGTACTAGGCACCAGATAATGTCTCAATTTTGTGCAAGCATAATATAAGCATAGACATAACTTCTCAATAAATGTATACCTTGTCTCGGATTCCAATAAGCGTCTGCTCAAATATGTAATAGCATGCTCTTTTCCTCCGGTCTCTTGAGTTAGAACAGCACCAATAACTCCTTCTTCTGCTGCAATGTAAAGTCTGAAGGGTTCCCTATGCTTGGGTGCTTTCATCACCGGAGGAGTGCACAAGTAATTCTTGATCATATCAAATGCTTCTTGCTGTTTTGCCCCCCAAGTGAAATCAGCATCATTCTTTAATCGAAGGATAGGAGTAAACGCATCAACCTTCCCTGACAGATTAGCTATGAACCTCCTCAAGTAATTGACCTTGCCAAGGAACTTTTGCATATCTCTCTTGCATGTTGGAGCCTCCACTTTCTGTATAGCCTCTATCTTTTTGGGATCAATCTCTATGCCATCTTCATGAATAATGAAACCCAAAAACTTGCCAGCTGACACGCCAAAAGCACACTTCAAAGGATTCATCTTCAGTCCATACTTTTTCATTCTTTCAAAAGCTAAACGCAAATCGGCCAAGTGAGATTCAAAAGCATCCGATTTGACAACAATATCATCAATATAAACTTCAAGTATGATACCGAGTAAATCATGGAAAATCAAATTCATAGCCCTTTGATATGTGGCTCCAGCAATTTTTAATCCGAAGGTCATCACTGTCCACTCGAATAAACCAACGAAACCAGGGCATCGAAAAGCAGTCTTGTACATGTCCTCTTCGGCCATAAAAATCTGATTGTATCCGGCATTACCATCTAGAAAGCTAATAACCTTATGCCCAGAAGCATCATTAATAAGCATATCGGCTATTGGCATAGGATACTCATCTTTGGGTGTAGCCCTATTCAAATCTCTGAAATCAATGCACACCCTCAACTTGCCGGATCCTTTCTTCTCCACTAGGACAATGTTAGAAATCCACTCGGCATACCTGCAAGGTCTAATAAAATTAGCTTTAAGCAAACGACCGATCTCTTCCTTGATCCGGTCATATGTTTTTGGATTAAACTTTCTGGCCGACTGTTTATAAGGTCTAAAACCGGCCTTTATAGGCAACCGATGCTCCACTAGCTCCCGGCTTAACCCTGGCATCTCATGGTATTCCCATGCAAAGCAATAAACATATTCTTTCAATAGCTCGATCAACTTAGCTTTATAATCGGCTTTCAAATTCTTGTTTATAAACGTCGGTCGAGTGACTGAACCATCTCCAATATTTACCTCTTCTAATGGATCGGCCGACGTAAAACCTTGTCCAAGTTTATCCATGTCATCCAACTCCTCTATAGCCTCATACATATCGTTCTCGCTGGACCGATATTTCACAAGACGTTTTTGTAGCCACTCAGAGCTAGAATCCATTTAAACATATCATAGCTTGGAGCCGATTGCATTCAGTCGGCTTTAAAGAGACGGGCACAAAACCATTCTTGGTTGCACTAAGAAAATCAAACTCTGATAAGTCACGTCCCGTCAAGCAAGTAGCATTGGGATGTTGCCAATCCACCGACGCATCGGCCAAAGCAACACAGGTCGAGTTATCCGCATGAATGACTTCCACTTCATCATCAACCCACTGAATCAAAAACTGGTGCATAGTGGATGGTACGCACTAGTTTGCATGAACCCAATCACGGCCTAGTATGACGTTGTAGTTACCTTGCACCTCAGCGACAAAGAATGCGGTAGCCAAAGTTTTACTTCCCACCGTGAGCTCCACATACATCACACCTTTGGCTTCAGTTTTCTCTTTGCCTTCAAATCCATTAAGCACCATGTTGGTTTTTATCAACTCTTCATCATGCAGCCCTAATTTTTTGAAGACCGAATATGGCATAAGATTCACTACAGCACCACCATCAACAAGCATCCGAGTGAGCGGTGATCCATTGATATGACCTCTGAGATACAACGGTTTCAGATGCGTTACTAGGTCTTTTGGCTTCTCGAATATCGCATTTTTAGGGCCAAAATCCAGCTGAGCCACCTCCCCTTCCTCATCTACAGCACGAAACTCAGCAGGTAAGTAATATACCATATTGATATCCATACCTTCATGAACCGGCGTAGACTCATAGTCCAACATATCAGCCTCCTCGTCGAGTGTATCCACCGATTCTGAAATTTGTCCGAGTGAAGAAGGAGCAATAGGTAACATAGACGATGCAATGATTGAGTCGTCCTCTTTTGGTGGTGCAGGTGCTGCTGTGATAGGTGTAGAAGCCACTGCATCTTGTATTTGTTTGGGCCTCCACACTTGTTTTGTAGGTAACATAGGCCGAGTGTCATTGAACAACTTATCCCTTTGCTTCTCGGCCTCTTGTTCTGCCATCTCTTGACTCCTTAACCTCTGTAGTTTCCTATTTTGTGTCTTTGTTAGCCCTGGAGGACACCACTTTGGCTGAGTGTATTTAGGATCTCTCATTTTTACTTGGCTGGTGCTTGCTTCCTGATCATTAGCCGAGTGCTTTGGCGCGATAGCAAGTATCGGCTCAGCCGGATCGCTAGGCCCAATCGGCTGTTGTATGGCGAATGTTTTGGTGCCCAAGATAAGTGAGCTGGTATCGGTTTTTTCCTTGCCTTTGCTTGACTCAACTATTGCAGCACCTGGTGACTTAACACGCCATTCTTGCTTGCCAGCCCTTTTTTGATTAACTTGCACTAGCCGATTGACACCATTGTTCAAACGGCCTTGTGCGGGATAAGAAAGTCTCTCATGAACGGGCCTCCTTGGTTCTGCCCAACCCGGATGAAAAGTATAAGGGGCCATTGGGGGCTGCCCCCATCTTCCATTGAAGCCTCCCACGTAGTATGGCACATAGGGGGTTGGCGGCATCCATGGTCCCGGCGCCCACGACCCATATGGCCTTGCATGATGCTGAAATTCTTCCTGAGGAGGTGACCTTGAGCGCTTCAAATTTCATGACCGGTTAGAGCTAGAACCGGCTGCATGATTGGCATACTTGGACAGTAGCATATCAAAAGTTGGCTTGATTTTCTTGCGCTGCACCTTAGCTTCATTCGTCTTCCACTTGCCAACTTCTGGATCCTTGGGCTTGACAAATTTAGCACGAATATTTTCTTGTACTTGGGGTTGCCCCCCGAATGTAGGATTCTTGATGGTGATTTTGATTATTTCCTTGACACCGGGTTGCTTGTCAAGCACAACCTGTCTCCCCAAGGCCTTGTCGCCCTCCTTGTCTTTCCTGGGCTCACCAATAATGACATTAGCTTTATTAGCAGATACGGCAGCCTCTGGCCGAATGAGTAGTTTCTTCCCCTCCAACTCCATGGTATTCATTGGAAAAGGCTGTTTATCAATTTGCATCTCAGAAAAGTTCAATCGTCCGTCATTAATGGCCGATTGTATCTGTCGTCGAAAAACATTGCAATCGTTAGTAGCGTGAGAAAAAGAATTATGATACTTGCAATAAGCGCGCCATTTCAGCTCTTCAAACGGCGGCAAAGTATGAGTTATTCTAATAATTTTAGCTTGCAGCAAAGCATCAAATATTTTATCACACTTGGCAATGTTAAAAGTAAACTTCATCTCTTCATCATGATTCTTATGAATCGGTTTCAGATCATTGCAATTAAATGGTTTGGCCTTAGATGGCCAAACAAATTCAGTAGAAAAAACGTCACCCTCATCGTCCGAGTGCTCACTATCATATTCGATCATTGGACGATCGGCTTTGTATCTATGCACTTCTTTGAGGTCTTTGCTTCGGCTTTCTTGAGCCAAAGCCCTTTGTAAGACTTGGTTGATATTTAAGAACTCATAGCCTTCTAGCTTTTCTCTAATGGGACTTCTCAAACCACTCAGCACTAGGTCTGCCAAGTCTCTCTCGGTTATCACCAAACTAAAACATCGGTTTTTTATTTCTCTAAATCTCTTGACGTAATCGGAGACCGATTCATCATGTTTCTGCTTAACCGATGTTAGATGTGACAACTTGAGTTCATTGTCGCCGCTATAAAAGTGATCATGAAACTTCTGCTCTAGTTGCGACCAAACCCGAATGGAACCATGGGGTAAAGAAGAAAACCATGAAAATGCGGTACCAGTTAATGATAAAGGAAATAAACGCACTTTCAATTCGTTCAATGAGCCTGCCTCACCCAATTGTGCTAAATATTGACTAACATGCTCCCATGTGGTTTTTGTGCCTTCTCCACTGAATTTAACAAAATCCGGAATCTTATATCCTGGAGGGCACTAGATGGCATCAAAATACTCGGGGTACGGCTTTTGGTAAATCCGATTCCGAGGTAACTCAACTCCAAAATTCTCTCGAAGCATCTTAGCCATCTCCTCTCTAAGATTAGCTAGACCATCATCCATAGTGGACGATGCAACTTGTGGCAGCGGCATAGGAGGAGTAGGACTACTAGCAGTAGGTATGAACTGTGGCATGTATGCCGAACTATAGTTCGGTAATGGTCGAGTGGTTGTAGTTGTAGGTAGGGTTTGGTTCGGCGTTGCCACCGAACTTGGCATGCTCATAACAGGATTAATAGGTGCAGTCACAATCTGATTTGTTTGAGTAGGATAATAAGTCATCGGCATGGGAGGCGCCGATGAGATAGGTAAAGCCAGATTAGGGTTTTGCACACTAGCAGCTACACCATCATTACCACTAGATGATTGAGATATATTTTTCTGAGCATTGGTATTTTCTATGAAAGTTTGATAGACCAGATTGTTACCATCAGCAATACGACTCTCAATCTCAGCCCACTGCTCAGGAGAAAAGGTAGTACTCACAGCGGGTTTAACCTGCTCGGCTTGAAGAGGAGGAAACTTGATTTCTCCAATCGGAGTGATGTTGCCTTGGCGATCCTTCTTGAATTTTGCAAGGAACTCCTGCAGGTCCTTCTCCTCACGTGCCTTCTTGTACTTCTCATAGACTTGGCGATGATCAGTCGATATCTCATCAAGACTGCGCTTAATAATGTTATCGGCGTCTACCTCAGATGGCTTGGGAAGATCGGACATGGTGGATGATGATGATTGATCTTCGTGTCCCCAGCGGAGTCGCCAAAAAGTGTGTTGACACACGAACACGTCACGTGTACCCTCGACGCCGGGGGTGATGCACCGCAGCTCACGTCGAAGGAGACCCGACCGACAGCGCGATACGCAAGACAGTCGACGGGCGCTTTTGCAGACCCGAAAACCCCACACCCCCGGGAGGGACCCCGTCAGGGAGTGCGGCGGCTATGGTTTGCCCTAGGTCGATTCGCTCGCCCCTAGAGCCTCGGGATTCGCGGCTCTCAAACACGAAGAACAGCGAAAAACGAGATAGAAAAACGGTGGAGAGATAAAACGTAGATGAAAAAGTAGTATATTGATTTGTTCGATTGTGTGTTGTTCAATCGGCCGTCACCCCCAACATATATAAGAGGCGGCTGGACTTCCTGTACAAGCAAAGGATTTATCTAGGCTTTCCTTATAAGAAAATTACATCAATTCACGTCCTAGAATCCTAGTTCTGGTCCCGCTCGGATTCAGCCCGAATCTGGCTCAATCTTCTGTCTTGCTCCTTGCGTGGGCTGTGGATTTGAGCCCATCTTCAGCATCTGGTCGGATTGGCCTCGACAGTTTCTACTGTTCACGGCAGCAAGCTTTCCCGGCAAGGTTACTTTTCACGGCGGCAAGCTTTCCCCGGCAGGTGACTGTTCACGGCGGCAAGCTCTCCCCCGGCAAGGTTACTGTTCACGGCGGCAAGCTTTCCTCGCAAGGTTACTGTTCACGGCGGCAAGTTTTCACACCGGCAAGCTTCTCCGCCGACAAGCTTTCCACACCCGGCAAGGTCTTCGCCCGGCAAGCTTTTCCCCCGGCAATCTTTCCTCCCCGGCAAGGTCTTTCTCGGCAAGATTTCACATCGGCAAGATTTCACACCGGCAAGATTTCACACCGGCAAGCTTCTCCGCCGGCAAGCTTTCCACGCCGGCATGCTTCTCCGCCGGCAAGGTTTTACCCCGGCAAGGTTTCATTCAGCCGACAAAGGCCGAATACTTTCTCACTCAGGGCCGGCCCGCGAAGTGTTGCCTCTAACTTTTGCATATGAATCTGGATTCGTGACCATGCCAAAATCTGGTGTCAACAGAAAAGGAGAAAATATTAGAGACCTATTCTGCACAACTCCAAAAGTCCTGAAACTCCATGGAATATCTTATAATAAATAATAAAAAAATCCTCGCCAAAGATGAAGACCAGGGGGCCCACACCCTGTCCAGGAGGGTGGGGGCGCCCCCCTAGGGCGCACCCCCTACCTCGTGGGCCCCCTGGTGGCTCTCCGATGCCCATCTTCTGATATATGAAGTCTTTCTTCGAGGAAAAAACAAGAAGCAACCTTTCGGGACGAGACTCCGCTGCCACGAGGCGGAACCTTGGCGGAACCAATCTAGGGCTCCGGCAGAGCTATTCTGCAGGGGACACTTCCCTCCGGGAGGGGGAAATCATCGCCGTCGTCATCACCAACGCTCCTCTCATCGAGAGAGGGCAATCTCCATCAACATCTTCACCAGCACCATCTCATCTCCAAACCCTAGTTCATCTCTTGTATCCAATTCTTGTCTCCAACTTCGGGATTGGTGCTAGTAGGTTGCTAGTAATGCTGATTACTCCTTGTAGTTGATGCTAGTTGGTTTATTTGGTGGAAGATCATATGTTCAGATCCTTTATGCATATTATTACCCCTATGATTATGAACATGAATATGTTTTGTGAGTAGTTAAGTTTGTTCCTGAGGACAAGGTAGAAGTCTTGCTATTAGTAGTCATGTGACTTTGGTATTCGTTCGATATTTTGATGAGATGTATGTTGTCTAGCCTCTAGTGGTGTTATGTGAACGTCGACTACATAACACTTCACCATTATTTGGGCCTAGAGGAAGGCATTGGGAAGTAATAAGTAGATGATGGGTTGCTAGAGTGATAGAAGCTTAAACCCTAGTTTATGTGTTGCTTCGTAAGGGGCTGATTTGGATCCATATGTTTCATGCTATGGTTAGGTTTACCTTAATACTTTTGTTGTAGTTGCGGAAGCTTGCAATAGAGGTTAATCATAAGTGGGATGCTTGTTCAAGTAAGAACAGCACCCAAGCACCGGTCCACCCACATATCAAATTATCAAAGTACCGAACGCGAATCATATGAACGTGATGAAAACTAGCTTGACGATATTCCCATGTGTCCTCGGGAGCGCTTTTCCTTATATAAGAGTTTTTCCAGGCTTGTCCTTTGCTACAAAAAGGATTGGTCCACCTTTCTACACCTTATTTACTTTTGTTACTTGTTGCTCGTTACAAATTATCCTATCACAAAACTATCTGTTACCACTTATTTCAGTACTTGCAGAGAATAGCTTGCTGAAAACCGCTTATCATTTCCTTCTGCTCCTTGTTGGGTTCGACACTCTTACTTATCGAAAGGACTACGATATATCCCCTATACTTGTGGGTCATCACATACATGATAGAGCCTATGGCTGAAGCATAGGGAACATCTTTCATTTTCTCTCTATCTTCTGTAGTGGTCGGGCATTGAGTCTTACTCAACTTCACACCTTGTAACACAGGCAAGAACCCTTTCTTTGCTTGATCCATTTTGAACTTCTTCAAAACTTTGTCAAGGTATGTGCTTTGTGAAAGTCCAATTAAGCGTCTTGATCTATCTCTATAGATCTTGATGCCCAATATATAAGCAGCTTCACCGAGGTCTTTCATTGAAAAACTCGTGTTCAAGTATCCCTTTATGCTATCCAGAAATTCTATATCATTTCCAATCAACAATATGTCATCCACATATAATATTAGAAATGCTACAGAGCTCCCACTCACTTTCTTGTAAATACAGGCTTCTCCAAAAGTCTGTACAAAACCAAATGCTTTGATCACACTATCAAAGCGTTTATTCCAACTCCGAGAGGCTTGCACCAGTCCATAAATGGATCGTTGGAGCTTGCACACTTTGTTAGCTCCCTTTGGATCGACAAAACCTTCCGGTTGCATCATATACAACTCTTCTTCCAGAAATCCATTCAGGAATGCAGTTTTGACATCCATTTGCCAAATTTCATAATCATAAAATGCGGCAATTGCTAACATGATTCGGACAGACTTAAGCATCGCTACGGGTGAGAAGGTCTCATCGTAGTCAATCCCTTGAACTTTTCGAAAACCTTTCACAACAAGTCGAGCTTTATAGACAGTAACATTACCGTCAGCGTCGGTCTTCTTCTTGAAGACCCATTTATTATCAATTGCTTGCCGATCATCGGGCAAGTCAACCAAAGTCCACACTTTGTTCTCATACATGGATCCCATATCAGATTTCATGGCTTCAAGCCATTTTGCGGAATTTGGGCTCACCATCGCTTCTTCATAGTTCGTAGGTTCGTTATGGTCTAGTAACATAACTTCCAGAACAGGATTACCATACCACTCTGGTGCGGATCTTACTCTGGTTGATCTACAAGGTTCAGTAACAACTTGATCTGAAGTTTCATGATCATCATCATTAACTTCCTCACTAATTGGTGTAGGTGTCGCAGAAACCGGTTTCTGCGATGAACTACTTTCCAATAAGGGAGCAGGTACAGTTACCTCATCAAGTTCTACTTTCCTCCCACTCACTTCTTTCAAGAGAAACTCCTTCTCTAGAAAAACTCCGAATTTAGCAACAAAAGTCTTGCCTTTGGATCTGTGATAGAAGGTGTACCCAACAGTCTCCTTTGGGTATCCTATGAAGACACATTTCTCCGATTTGGGTTCGAGTTATCAGGTTGAAGCTTTTTCACATAAGCATCGCAGCCCCAAACTTTCAGAAACGACAACTTTGGTTTCTTGCCAAACCACAGTTCATAAGGCATCGTCTCAACGGATTTTGATGGTGCCCTATTTAACGGCCGTCTCTAAAGCATAACCCCAAAACGATAGCGGTAAATCAGTAAGAGACATCATAGATCGCACCATATCTAGTAAAGTACGATTACGACGTTCGGACACACCATTACACTGTGGTGTTCCGGGTGGCGTGAGTTGCAAAACTATTCCGCATTGTTTCAAATGTAGACCAAACTCGTAACTCAAATATTCTCCTCCACGATCAGATCGTAGAAACTTTATTTTCTTGTTACGATGATTTTCAACTTCACTCTGAAATTCTTTGAACTTTTCAAATGTTTCAGACTTATGCTTCATTAAGTAGATATACCCATATCTGCTTAAATCATCTGTGAAGGTGAGAAAATAACGATATCCGCCACGAGCCTCAACATTCATCGGACCACATACATCTGTATGTATGATCTCCAACAAATCTATTGCTCTCTCTATAGTACCGGAGAACGGCGTTTTATTCATCTTGCCCATGAGGCACGGTTCGCAAGTACCAAGTGATTCATAATCAAGTGGTTCCAAAAGTCCATCAGTATGGAGTTTCTTCATGCGCTTTACACCGATATGACCTAAACGCCAGTGCCACAAATAAGTTGCACTATCATTATTAACTCTGCATCTTTTGGCTTCAACATTATGAATATGTGTATCACTACTATCGAGATTCATCAAAAATAGACCACTCTTCAAGGGTGCATGACCATAAAAGATATTACTCATATAAATAGAACAACCATTATTCTCTGATTTAAATGAATAACCATCTCGCATCAAACAAGATCCAGATATAATGTTCATGCTCAACGCTGGCACCAAATAACAATTATTTAGGTCTAATACTAATCCCGAAGGTAGATGTAGAGGTAGCGTGCCGACCGCGATCACATCGACTTTGGAACCATTTCCCACGCGCATCGTCACCTCGTCCTTAGCCAATCTTCGCTTAATCTGTAGCCCCTATTTCGAGTTGCAAATATTAGCAACAGAACCAGTATCAAATATCCAGGTGCTACTACGAGCATTAGTAAGGTACACATCAATAACATGTATATCACATATACCTTTGTTCATCTTGCCATCCTTCTTATCCGCCAAATACTTGGGGCAGTTCAGCTTCCAGTGACCAGTCTGCTTGTAGTAGAAGCACTCAGTTTCAGGCATAGGTCCAGACTTGGGTTTCTTCTCCTGAGCAGCAACTTTCTTGCTATTCTTCTTGAAGTTCCCCTTATTCTTCCCTTTGCCCTTTTTCTTGAAACTAGTGGTCTTATTGACCATCAACACTTGATGCTCCTTCTTGATTTCTATCTCCACAGCCTTTAGCATTGCGAAGAGCTCGAGAATCGTCTTATCCATCCCTTGCATATTATAGTTCATCACGAAGCTCTTGTAGCTTGGTGGCAGTGATTGGAGAATTCTGTCAATGATGCTATCATCCGGAAGATTAACTCCCAGTTGAATCAAGTGATTGCAGTACCCAGACATCTTGAGTATATGCTCACTGACAGAACTATTCTCCTTAATCTTGCAGCTGTAGAACTTATTGGAGACTTCATATCTCTCAATCCGGGCATTTGCTTGAAATATTAACTTCAACTCCTGGAACATCTCATATGCTCCATGACGTTCAAAACGTCGTTGAAGTCCCGGTTCTAAGCCGTATAGCATGGCACATTGAACTATCGAGTAGTCATCAGCTTTGCTCTCCCAGAAATTCTTAACGTCGTCAGTTGCATCAGCAGTAGGCCTGGCACCCAGTGGTGCTTCCAGAACGTAATTCTTCTATGCAGCAATGAGGATAATCCTCAAGTTACGGACCCAGTCTGTGTAATTGCTACCATCATCTTTCAACTTTGCTTTCTCAAGGAACGCATTAAAATTCAACGGAAGAACAGCACGGGCCATCTATCTACAATCAAACATAGACAAGCAAGATACTATCAGGTACTAAGTTCATGATAAATTTAAGTTCAATTAATCATATTACTTAAGAACTCCCACTTAGATAGATATCCCTCTAATCCTCTAAGTGATCACGTGATCCAAATCAACTAAACCATGTCCGATCATCACGTGAGATGGAGTAGTTTCAATGGTGAACATCACTATGTTGATCATATCTACTATATGATTCACGCTCGACCTTTCGGTCTCCGTGTTCCGAGGTCATATATGTTATATGCTAGGCTCGTCAAGTTTAACCTGAGTATTCCGCGTGTGCAACTGTTTTGCACCCGTTTTATTTGAATGTAGAGCCTATCACACCCGATCATCACGTGGTGTCTCAGCACGAAGAACTTTCATAACGGTGCATACTCAGGGAGAACACTTATACTTTGATAATTTAGTGAGGGATCATCTTATAATGCTACCGTCAATCAAAGCAAGATAAGATGCATAAAAGATAAACATCACATGCAATCAATATAAGTGATATGATATGGCCATCATCATCTTGTGCTTGTGAACTCCATCTCCGAAGCACCGACATGATCACCATCGTCACCGGCGTGACACCTTGATCTCCATCGTAGCATCGTTGTCGTCTCGCCAATCTTATGCTTCTACGACTATCGCTACCGCTTAGTGATAAAGTAAAGCATTAGAAGGCGATTGCATTGCATACAATAAAGCGACAACCATATGGCTCCTGCCAGTTGCTGATAACTCGGTTACAAAACATGATCATCTCATACAATAAAATTTAGCATCATGTCTTGACCATATCACATCACAACATGCCCTGCAAAAACAAGTTAGACGTCCTCTACTTTGTTGTTGCAAATTTTACGTGGCTGCTACGGGCTTAGCAAGAACCGTTCTTACCTACGCATCAAAACCACAACGATAGTTTGTCAAGTTGGTGTTGTTTTAACCTTCGCAAGGACCGGGCATAGCCACACTTGGTTCAACCAAAGTTGGAGAAACTGACACCCGCCAGCCACCTGTGTGCAAAGCACGTCGGTAGAACCAGTCTCGCGTAAGCGTACACGTAATGTCGGTCCGAGCCGCTTCATCCAACAATACCGCCGAACCAAAGTATGACATGTTGGTAAGCAATATGACTTATATCGCCCATAACTCACTTGTGTTCTACTCGCGCATATGACATCTACGCATAAAACCAGGTTCTGATACCACTGTTGGGGAACGTAGTAATTTTAAAAAAATTCCTACGCACACGCAAGATCATGGTGATGCATAGCAACGAGAGGGGAGAGTGTTGTCCACGTACCCTCGTAGACCGAAAGTGGAAGCGTTAGCACAACGCGGTTGATGTAGTCGTACGTCTTCACGATCCGACCGATCAAGTACTGAACGCACGACACCTCTGAGTTCAACACATGTGTAGCCCGATGACGTCCCTCGAACTCCGATCCAGCCGAGTGTTGAGGGAGAGTTTCGTTAGCACGACGGCGTGGTGACGATGTTGATGTTCTACCGATGCAGGGCTTCGCCTAAGCACCGCTACAGTATTATCGAGGTGGACTATGGTGGAGGGGGGCACCGCACACGGCTAAAAGATCAAACAGATCAATTGTTGTGTCTCTAGGGTGCCCCCTGCCCCCGTTTATAAAGGAGCAAGGGGGGTGCGGCCGGCCTAGAAAGGGGCACGCTAGGAGGAATCCTACTCCTACCGGGAGTAGGACTCCCCCCTTTTCCTTGTTAGACTAGGAGGGAGAGGGGAAAGAGGTGGAGGAGAAGAAGGAAGGGGGGGCGCCGCCCCCTCTCCTTGTCCTATTCGAACTAGGGGGAGGGGCGCGGCCCTTGCCCTGGCCGCCTCATCTCTCTTCCACCAAGGCCCACTAAGGCCCATTAAGTCCCCGGGGGGTTCCGGTAACCTCCTGGTACTTCGGTAAAATCCCGATTTCACTCGGAACACTTCCGATATCCAAACATAGGCTTCCAATATATCAATCTTCATGTCTCGACCATTTCAAGACTCCTCGTCATGTCCTTGATCACATCCGGGACTCGAACAACCTTCGGTACATCAAAACATATAAACTCATAATATAACTGTCATCGAAACGTTAAGCGTGCGGACCCTACGGGTTCGAGAACTATGTAGATATGACTGAGACACGTCTCTGGTCAATAACCAATAGCGGAACCTGGATGCTCATATTGGCTCCCACATATTCTACGAAGATCTTTATCGGTCTGACCGCATAACAACATACGTTGTTCCTTTTGTCATCGGTATGTTACTTGCCCGAGATTCGATCGTCGGTATCTCAATACCTAGTTCAATCTCGTTACCAGCAAGTCTCTTTACTAATACATCATCCCGCAACTAACTCATTAGTTGCAATGCTTGCAAGGCTTAAGTGATGTGCATTACCGAGAGGGCCCAGAGATACCTCTCCGACAATCGGAGTGACAAATCCTAATCTCGAAATATGCCAACCCAACAAGTACCTTCGGAGACACCTGTAGAGCACCTTTATAATCACCCAGTTACGTTGTGACGTTTGGTAGCACACAAAGTGTTCCTCCGGTAAACGAGAGTTGCATAATCTCATAGTCATAGGAACATGTATAAGTCATGAAGAAAGCAATAGCAACATACTAAACGATCGTGTGATGAGCTAACGGAATGGGTCATGTCAATCACATTATTCTCCTAATGATGTGATCCCATTAATCAAATGACAACTCATGTCTATGGCTAGGAAACATAACCATCTTTGATCAACGAGCTAGTCAAGTAGAGGCATACTAGTGACACTCTGTTTGTCTATGTATTCACACATGTATTATGTTTCCGGTTAATACAATTCTAGCATGAATAATAAACATTTATCATGATATAAGGAAATAAATAATAACTTTATTATTGCCTCTAGGGCATATTTCCTTCATTGGGTGTGTTGGGGACACAAGAGACTCTTTGTTATTTGGTTGCAGGGTTGCTTGAGAGAGACCATCTTCATCCTACGCCTCCCACGGATTGATAAACCTTAGATCATCCACTTGAGGGAAATTTGCTACTGTCCTACAAACCTCTGCACTTGGAGGCCCAACAACGTCTACAAGAAGAAGGTTGCGTAGTAGACATCAGCATGCTCGATGCCATGCATGCAATGCCGAACGCTGCAAGGGCGGCCGCGGTAGGGCTGCCACTACTAGGGAAATGCTTATAGATAGTAGCATAGTAGTAGCGCTTTTTATAACAAATCGCTGCTACTACTTATCAGTAGCGCTTTTTATAATAGAGCGCTGCTACTATGCACTTACCAGTAGTGCTGTTCAAATAAAAAATGCTACTACTAAAATTGCCCAAAAAGGCCGTTGCCAGCCGGCCAGGCATAGTAGTAGCACTTTTATGTAGGAAGCGCTACTGCTACTGGACGTAGCAGTAGCGCTTTCTATATAAAAGCGCTACTTCTACGGGCTCCTTATCCACCCCAGCAACGGCCCGCGCTCGACCTCTCTCACTCCCCCGGCCCTCACACTCTCACTCTCGCGCGCCTCCGTCGTCGTCGCCGCCGCCCTTCCCCGCGCACCATCGTCCCCCGCGTCGGAGCTCTCCCGCCGGACGCCCTCGCCCGCGCCGGCTCTCCTCCCCCGCTGGCCGCCCTCGCCCGCGCCGGCTCTCCTCCCCCGCCGACCACCCTCCCCCGTGTCGGCCTCCTCCCTTGCCGGCCGACCTCCCACGCCGGCCTCCTCCCTCGCCGGCCTCCTCCCCTGCCAGCCTCCTCCACCACCGAGAGGTACTCCTCCTCCCTCCTCCCTCTAGGTTAATTAACTTAGGTGAATTTAGTTCATTAGGTTAACTAAGTTGAACTAAGTGAACTAGCTAGGTTAATTAGGTTTACTAACTAGGTTAATTAGATGTTTTTTAGATGTTTCGTTAACTAGTTTGGTTACTAAGTAGATGTTAATTTGGTTAGGGCAGTTGTGGTACTATTAATTAGATGTTTTTTAGTTAGGGAAGTAGGTTAGCTAACTGTCGGTGTCAAAACCGGCGGATCTCGGGTAGGGGGTCCCGAACTGTGCGTCAAGGCCGGATGGTAACAGGAGACAAGGGACACGATGTTTTTACCCAGGTTCGGGCCCTCTCGATGGAGGTAATACCCTACTCCTGCTTGATTAATATTGATGATATGGGTAGTAGAAGAGTAGATCTACCACGAGATCAAGGAGGCTAAACCCTAGAAGCTAGCCTATGGTATGATTGTGTATGGAGTTGATTGTCCTACGGACTACAACCCTCCGGTTTATATAGACACCGGATAGGGTTAGGGTTACACAGAGTCGGTTACAAGGGTAGGAGATCTTGAATATCCGCATCGCCAAGCTTGCCTTCCACGCCAAGGAAAGTCCCATTCGGACACGGGACGAAGTCTTCAATCTTGTATCTTCATAGTCCTGGAGTCCGGCAAAGGTATAGTCCGGCTACCCGAACACCCCCTAATCCAGGACTCCCTCAGTAGCCCCTGAACCAGGCTTCAATGACGAGTCTGGCGCGCAGATTGTCTTCGGCATTGCAAGGCTGGTTCCTCCTCCAAGTCCTTCATAGAAGATTGTAAACACCAAGAATAGTGTCCGGCTCTGCAAAACAAGTTTCCACATATTGCCATAGAGAGAATAATATTGACACAAATCAAATCTGCTGACGTATTCCGCAGTGCGTCATCACACTACGGCCAAGTCTTTTTACTCGAATCGTTTTTACTTTTCCAGCTCAGCACAGTTTGCGAGGCGGTTTCCTTGGCAGGTCTTGTCAAAGCAGAGATCGTGTTCCCCCCTTTACGTGATTCTCATCAATACGGACGTGGGTAACCCAACCGCGCCATTTATCACGGCGCTTGGGAGGCAAGCGAGTTTTACTAGGCTGGTGGGGACGCACAACCGCATCTGCCCATATAAGGGGATAAGGATCCACCTTTTTACCTACGCCTTCTTCCTCCTTTGCCTATCCATCTCCTGCGCACTCAAGCTCCAGCGCCCAAGCCCGCACTTCCCACCTCGACCTTCTCCAGCGATGTACGGAGCGGTAGGCAAGTGGAAGGTCTCCTCCGTCACGGAGGGCGATATCAAAAAGCTTAGGAAGGCCGGATACCTGTCCAAGGACATCCCGCACCGGCTTCCCGAGAAGGGGCAGCTCATCCCTACCCCAAGGCCCCATGAGAGGGTCGTATTCCTTCCCCATTTCCTCCGCGGACTGGGTTTTCCACTTCACCCGTTCGTCCGGGGGCTCATGTTCTACTATGGCCTAGATTTCCATGATTTGGCCCCGAACTTCATCCTCAACATCTCGGCGTTTATCGTCGTGTGCGAGGCCTTCCTCCGCATCCGCCCCCATTTCGGCCTCTGGCTCAAGACCTTCAACGTCAAGCCCAAGGTGGTGCGCGGCAACCAGGCGGAGTGCGGAGGCGCCATGGCGGGCAAAATTGCCAACGTCCTGTGGTTCGAGGGCTCCTTTGTGGAGACCCTAAAGGGGTGGCAAGCCGGATGGTTTTACATCACCGAGCCACGTGATCCGGAATGGATCGCAGCCCCTAAGATCCGATCCAGACCCCCCACCCGGCTCACGTCCTGGAAAGAGACGAGCCTATCGTGGGGCAATGAGGGAGAGGTGACCGGACTGAAGACATGCATCCAGTCCCTGGTAAACAAGCCAATGAGGCTTGTAAATGTAATCCAGGTGATGCTCGTTCGCCGAATCCTCCCGTGTCAACAACGGGACTTTACTCTGTGGGAGTTCGACCCGGCACAGCACCGAACCCTTAATAGGCTCTTCGACACGACGTACGAAGACGTCTGGAAGGTGCTAATCAAAGGTGCCGAGGCTCCCACATCCGCTTCCGAGGACCGCGGATACAGCTCGCAGCGTCACGCTAGCGAGGCAAGCTATTTTCACCCTTCAGAGGATGTTAAGTTTTTTCATAGTTTGACTCTATGCGGGATCTGAACTCCCTTACCTTTGACAGGCTTGGCAGGCGATATCCGGACCAATTAACTGTCCGGCTCCCTTGCACGAAGACCCAGCCCCTGCTCTGCTAGAGAAGCTGCTGGTTCCGGCACCTTACGTGGTGTCGGAGAAGAAGGCCAAGAAGAAGAAGGCCACGGGGACTCGAAAGAGTGCCCGTAATGTGGTGGCGTCGGACTCGTCGTCTGACGAGTCCGAGACGCCCTCCTCCCGTGAGAACGAGGAGGAGGAAGAAGAAACCTCTCCCCCTCCAGCGGGGGGAGGAAAGAAAAGGGAGGCCGCCCCAACGGGGGAGGCCGAGGGGTCTAAGAAGAGAAAGACCCCTCCGCCGGACTACTCCCCCAATGCCGAAGAGGACGAAGAGGAGTGGCCGGACAGGGCCAAGCGTCTGGTGAAATCGTAAGTTCGGATATCAGAGTAACTCATGATGTTCCTTTGTTGCATAGCTTTCCCTAATGTCGATCATAATTATGCAGCCCGCCCCGGGCCGAGCTCAACGAGTCGTCGGGCGACTCCCTGGACTCATCGGACGTGAACTCAGTTCCGCCCGCTGTCTCCCCCGTGCTACGGACGACGCCGAAGTGGTGTCGCGACAAGCTCCTGGGCAGGAGGAGGTGGTCCTGGAGGAGCCGCAAGGCAACCTCCCGGACCCCAGGAGTGAAGGGGACAAGACCCCCCAGGGCTCCAAGTCCGGCTTTGGGCCGGACACCGCGCCGGAAACTTTAATAGTTCCGGACCGCGGTAGGCGAACTTCTCCCAAGAGGAGCAAGCCTTCCGAGCCGGCGGCCTCCGTCCAACCGGAGGCGCCGGACAATCTGCTGGAGGTGCTTGACGACGCCTCCATTGACGAGGAGCACCGTACTATTATGAGTACGGTAATCCAGAGGGTTCAGTCCGCCAAGAGCGGACTGACTGAAGCTTGCGCTAGCCTTTTAACAGGCTTCGAGGTAAGTAGAAATATATAAAAATATTACCGCATAGACAGTAGCCCCTGATGCTTTGTTTGGCGTTCGGAAAGAAAAGCCGAACAGAGGATCAATTAAATTTCGCAGGAGTCTAACAAAAAAGGAGTCAATATGCGTGTGCAGGCTTCGCTGCTATCCACCGCCGCACTGACTGCGGAGGTGAGTGTCCTGAAACAGGACCTCGGGTGGACCGAGCAAGAGCACGGCTTTGCCAAGCGGCAGCTCGAGGAGAAAGAAGGTAAGAAATACCTTACAGAAAAAAATGCCTATAGAAAGACGTGATTGCAAAGAATAACAGGATTGTACTGCTTATTGTAGGGGCCACTACTGAGGTGGCGACCCTCAAGCAGGCGCTATCTGAGGCCGAAAAGAAAACGGCCGCGGAGCGCACCGAGCGAGAGAAACTTGGGGCTCAGGTCGGCGAGGCGCGGCAAGAGCTGCAGGCTCTCACCGAAGGATGGGAACCGGCGCTCACGCGCACCTCTCATAGGCGAGCCCATTATGGAGACCAACATTTGATGGAGTAGCGTGATTTTCCTTGGTTCTCTAGTCGCAGTTGACCAGTCGGGGTTAAGCGGTCAATTGTTGACTGTTGACTATTTGAAAAAAGTGATCTTTTTTTTCAAAAATCAGGAATTAGAAAAAATCATTCACACATTCGAAAAAGTTTACGGGTTCAAAAAAAAGTTAAGAAATTTGGGAAAAAAGTTCATAGAAAGGAAAGCAGTTTCTAATTTTGAAAGAAGTTCATAGATTTGATTTTTTTTGAAAATTTTGAGAAAAGTTAATCAAAATTAAAATTTATAGTAAATAAAAGGAAAAAGAATAAAGAAAAATAAATAATAAATAAATGAAATAGAAAAATAAATCAATAACCATACAAACCAGTCTAGAAATAAAAAATAAAATAAAATAAAAAACCCGGCTTGAAAGCTTCTGGAATCTTCCCAAATCGGAAAGAGGTCTCTCCTGTTGCACCCCTCAGATAGGCTAGTCCAGGTTCGAATGACTTGCGTAGAAGGCGCCAAATAGAAGTCAGGGGATTTGATGCTTGGTTTGGGAAGAAAGGTTTTTTTTCTGAGGAATAAGTTTTTTAGTTTTCTGAGACAAGAATGTGCCTGGGGCAAAAACTGTGAGGGCTGATCCTTTGGTTATAAGGCCCAGAGCCCACGACATGCCGATTCTATAAGCGGAGAAGAAAATGATAAGACGGCTAAACGCCAAATCCTATTCGGCGCCTTAAGCGCCGAATATAGTGCATTTTGTACAGGGCGCATACCCCCCTCGTACGCTTTGGTTTGATAACGGGCCGGCCCATCCCACGTCCGCCTATTCTTTTTTTTTTCTGTTTCTATAGACTGCAAAAAGAGCGCGCGCAAGGCAGGATTCAAATCCGCGACGTATGTCTTAAAGTACGACGTCATTACCACCCGACCAATCGACCTCGCATGTTACCATAGTGGGTTGTTCCCTTTTCACCTTCTTCTTCTTTCTTCGTATTTTTCTCTCTGTTCCTTTTTTCTTTCTTTTTCCAAATCCGTGAAAACAATTGCGAAAGAAATTCGTGAACATTTTTTCTTGAAAGTTGATGAACTTTTTTCAAATTCGTGAACTTTTTTCTTGAAAGTTGATGAACTTTTTTCGAAATCGATGATCTTTTTTCAAATTCATGAACTTTTTTCTTGAAAGTTGATGAACTTTTTTCAAATTCGTGAACTTTTTTCTTTAAAGTAGATGAACTTTTTTCAAAATCGATGAACTTTTTTTTTCCAAATTGCTGAACTTTATTCAAAATTTATGAACTGTTTTCAAATTCGATTATTTTTTTACAAAATTTTGTGATTTTTTTCCAAAATCGATGAACTTTTTTGAAATTCGTGAACTTTTTTTTTTAAGTTTGATGTTTTGTTTTTGAAAATCAGTGAACTTTTTAGAATTCGTGAGCATTTTATTTTTAAATTATGTTTTCTGAGATTCCAAATTTATTTTTTGAAATTTAACCACGAAACGATCGAGTTTTTTTCGCTTCAGCAAACAGAATGATCGAGAAGGGGAAGCGCGCATCGTTCGCGAGCGCGTCGGCACGTTCTTGGGCCGGCCCACATAGCCAGGCGCGCGGGCGCTGGTTTCCTCTACTGGCGCATAAGGCGCCAGCGAGGAGCTCTCCGGCTAAACCTAGATGCCACATCCTATCGCCGCCGCCACCGCCGCCGCCGCCGCCGCTGCAACCGCCACCTTCGATTCGGCGGAATTGGAGGGGAAGACACTTGGATCTGTCTGCTGCAGGTATTATGCCTTATTTCGCCCGTCTTTTACTTCCTTGTTTATATCATTCATCATCTAATTCGTGATCTCTGTTTTGCAGGAGGAGTGGGGAGAAATAAAATGAAGGCGCGGCAGTTCCTGAATGTGGTGATGCAGAGGTATGGCAGTGTCAGCTCGTATGCGGTGAGTCGCATCAAGCCCGAGGAGCACCTCTTCTACAGATCCACCGCAGAAGCACGGGCAGCAGCAAAATCTAAGTTTAATATGGAGTGGCCATCATCAGCCGTGGCGCCACCATGGATGGAGAGCATCTCGCGGATGCCTCCGCCCAGGCTCGGATTCGAACGGTCCATCTCAGACGACAAAAGACTGGATTTTCTGCCCTTCTATGAACGAAGCATCGGTGGTGCTAGCAAGATCCTCTGCGTGGACGCCGAGGGGCACACCGTCCTATACGACATGGACGCCGGCTCCCTCCAGCTAATTCCCTGCCTCAACAGTCCTAAGGGGAGCAGGCCCATCGGCTTCTCCGCCACTAATGCCGAAGCCTCCGACCCCGAGCGTGCTGATGCCTTCTACGTCATGGGAAGGTACCGTGTCAGCCGCAGTCCCTGCAACTTCGAGGCACTCATGTACAGCGACCCTTCCAATGGCGGGAGGTTGAAAGGCTGGCATTGGCACCGGCTACCGCCACCACCTGTCGCTGATGACAATTACAATGTCATTTGCCATGCGCTGCTTGCCATTGACGGCCACTCGATTCTTGTTGTCTCCTCTGGAGAACAAAGCTACTGCTTCAACACGACCAGTCGCAAGTGGTTTAAGGCCGGCTCCTGGACACTGCCATTCTTCGGTCGTGCTGTGCATGTACCAGAGCTCGACAACCTCTTGTTTGGCATTGACAATGATGAACACCACTTTTGTGCAATGGATATCTCCCCTCTACGCTCGGACAGTGGCCCGCCTTTGGCGTACAGTTGGCCACACCTTGACGAACTGCCTGAGGACTGGAGGATGCTAGACTGCAGCTTTGTGTACTTGGGAGCTGGCAAGTTTTGCATTACCAAGGTCTTTGAGTTTGGTTTCAACAAACGCACTGGCAACCCGACTGACACAGGTGCTGTCATGTCTGGCGTGGAGGTAGTGCGCCACAAGAAGTCTGGACTCGTTATGGTCAACCATAGGTCCAAATTCTACAAGTTCATCATGGATGACATCCAGTGTGTCTTGTAAGGGTAACTCACTAGTGAAAGGGGAGCAAATAAACTGGTATGTCCTAGAGGATTGGAACTGTGTGTCTTCCCCTTTCCATTCCATATGTATTTACTATTTAGTACTGTAGTTACAACTTCAGCTATGTTAGTTTTTGGGTAGTAGTGCTCATTTCCTTTCAGTATGTTGTATCACTATATTTGCGCCGTTGCTGTATACATAGCTTCTTAGGTGATTTTATTTTATTAGATGGACTAGAATCTTGATGAAATTATGATATGGTTCAACTGGTAAAAGCCTGAATGGTTTGAAAAGCTGGAATGTTCATATAATGTATAGTGGAATTAGTGATTATGCAAATTATCGGATAGAAACACCATTTGGTGCAGCAATGTTGTATCTTAGAGCTGGATTTTCAAGACGGGTGCTAAAAGTGGGCAAAGCTCTACTATTAGAGGGGAGTCTGCGGTCGTCGCGATGGTTCCACCCCCTTTCCTACACCACAATCCATCCACACCACACAGCAGTATAAAGAAAATTACAGAAAGAAAACCTAGAAAATACAAGCTGGTTGGAACCCATGAAATTACAGAAAGAAAACCGAGAAAATACAACTCGGTTGGAACACATGAACCCAACACATGGCTCCACTCCCCATACATCTGTTCACTCCTTATAACCCCTTGGCACCGCCATGATCGCATCACTTGATGCGCCGCTACTGGGTCGTCGTTCTCCGCAAATGTATGCAGTTCTCCGTGCAGGTCAGGATCCATCCCGATCACTCCCAATGTTACAGCGTTGGTAACATTTTGATTTTTGGGAGGATTGCGTCTGTTTGGTGCTGGGGTTAGGGTTGTGGACTTGTGGACATAGGTGTTTGGGGCCAGCCAGCTAGGGTTTGAAATCTATGCCAAGTATGTTTGACATGTTAACTGTTTGATCTTTGCCAAGTCCTGATCATGACATTTATGCCATTTACTCTATCCTCTGATGTGTATGTCATATATTTCTGTCATGTTTGATCTTTGCCAAGTTCTGAAAACAATGATGCTGAATTACCAGACCACTTTTAATCGGAAAATAGAGTACATTCAGTTTGAAAACATAGTATATTCAGCCTAGAAACAGAGTACATTCAGTCTGAACTTTGCTTTTCCAAGTGAAGAACAGCAACTGACATGTCAAGTGCTTCAGCCTTTTTCTTTATGTGAAAATTAAGGACAGGATTAGCATGCTTCAGTAGAGGATCTTGCTGCTGCTTTTTCTCCATTAGCCAGATCTCTTCGTCGGAGCACTCATTAACGACATGTATGCAGTAATGCAGATTATCAACTCACAACTGAATTACCTCTTGTTTCATCTTTATATTTAGCCTTTCCCTTTCTACATAGAAAGTTGCCTGCTTTTCCAACGTTTTGATTGGACACTTGGTTGTAGCTTAGCCATCAGATTTGTCTAAGCCAATTACAATATCCTGAGTGCAGGACACCACTAGCTTGAGCTCTGCTGGTGTGCGACGACAGCAGTGGTGCTTGTGGACGGAGAAATGGCAGCAGGAGAAACCTCCAGCGCCAGTTCCCACATATTCCAAAGGATCCGTGCATCCACCTAGCTAACCTGGCACCCCTCCTGCCACGCGGGCAAAGCAGCCTGCTAAAACTGCTCTAATCTGGTTTAGGGGGCTGTTTAAATTGTATTGAAAAGGTTAGGGGGTCAAGAAACTGGTTTTCGACTTCAGGGGGTGGGGTGGCCGGTTTGTGCAACAATGCAACCCCAGGGGGTTATGTGGACTTCTTTCGCTCGGCCTCGTCCCCCGCCTTTCACCTCTGGTGCTCCCCTTTTCATGCCCCCCCGGTTCATAACCTTCGTGCTCGGCCTCGTCCCCCGCCTGATCGCTACTCCCCTGGTCGGTACGGTCTCTCTGTTCTTGCTGAGCCCACTTCCTATCGGACTGCCATGACTCAGCCTGAATGGCAACTTGCAATGGCCGAAGAGCTTGCTGCCCTTGACCGCTCCGGCACATGGGATTTGGTTCCTCCCCCTTCCGGTGTTCGTCCCATCACCTGCAAGTGGGTCTACAAGATTAAGACTCGCTCTGATGGTTCTCTTGAGCGCTACAAAGCTCGTCTTGTGGCCCGTGGTTTCCAACAGGAGCAGGGACGCGATTATGATAAGACTTTTGCTCTTGTGGCCCACATGACCACTGTCCGCACTCTCCTTGCTGTGGCTTCTGTTCGACATTGGTCTATCTCTCAACTTGATGTCCAGAACGCTTTTCTCAATGGCGAGTTGCGTGAGGAGGTCTATATGCAGCCACCACCGGAGTACTATGCCCCTGACGGTATGGTCTGTAGACTTCGGCGCTCCCTCTATGGTCTTAAACAAGCCCCGCGCGCCTGGTTTGAGCGCTTTGCCTCTGTGGTGACTGCCGCTGGTTTCTTGCCCAGTGATCACGATCCCGCGTTGTTTGTTCACACGTCTTCTCGTGGTCGGACTCTTCTCCTTCTCTATGTTGATGACATGATCATCACTGGTGATGACTCTGAGTACATTGCCTTTGTTAAGGCTCGCCTTCGCGACCAGTTTCTCATGACTGATCTTGGTCCACTTCGCTATTTTCTTGGGATTGAGATCTCCTCGACCTCTGATGGCTTCTACATCTCCCAAGAAAAATATATTCAGGATCTTCTTGCTCGCGCTGCTCTCGGTGATGAGCGCACTGCTGTGACTCCTATGGAGCTCAACGTTCAGCTTCATGCCTCTGATGGTGACCCTCTTCCTAATCCCACTCGCTATCGCCATCTCGTTGGCAGTCTTGTCTATCTTGCTGTTACGCGTCCTGACATCTCCTATCCTGTCCACATCCTGAGTCAGTTTGTTTCCGCCCCCACTTCTGTTCACTATAGTCACCTCCTTCGTGTTCTACGATATCTTCGTGGCACAATCTCTCAGCGCCTTTTCTTTCCTCGCTCCAGCTCTCTTGAGCTCCAGGCCTACTCTGATGCTACCTGGGCTAGTGATCCCTCTGATCGCCGATCGTTGTCTGCTTACTGTGTCTTTCTTGGTGGCTCTCTTATTGCCTGGAAGACAAAGAAGCAGACTGCCGTTTCTCGCTCGAGTACAGAGGCTGAGTTGCGAGCCATGGCTATGTTGACAGCTGAGGTGATCTGGTTACGATGGTTACTTGAGGATTTTGGTTGTCTGCTACTACCTCCACTCCTCTACTGTCCGACAGTACCGGTGCTATCAGTATTGCGCGTGACCCGGTGAAGCATGAGCTCACCAAGCACATCGGTGTGGATACCCACTTTGTGCGTGCTGCTGTGCAGGATCAGACCCTTGCTCTTCACTATGTGCCCTCTGAGTTACAGTTAGCTGACTTCACGAAGGCACAGACTCGAGCACAGCATGGGTTTTTCCTCTCCAAACTCAGTGTTGTTGATCCACCATGAGTTTGAGGGGGGGTGTTAAATGTGTATAGTCTCTGTTTGGTATATCCCCATTGTATAAGGGGTTTCCTGCACTTTGTCACACATGTATATGTAATGGCCTCTGGCCCTCAGTATATGTAATGGTATATCCCCAAAGTTGAAGAATGGCCACATAAGTCAAGTCGGAGCAAGGAACAAAGGAATTTTCAGTTAACTGTGGGAGCATTTGACATATATCATGTACATGTATCATGTGTGTGTATACACACGTTTAGATGGAATGTGCTTATGTTCTAGGGCAACATTGTATGTGCTTTTTTTGATATTTCATGTGATGCATCCAACATAGTAAAGATCATCAATGAAGGGAGCACATGCGTATACAACTCAGTTTCTTCAGTTCAGTAAGATTTATTCATGACGCTGGAGCGTTGAACTACAAGGCGCATAAGAATCTTGTAAAGAGTGTTCTGTCCCTTGATCATGGTCATTATCTTGGCTTTTTCAGCCATGGGATCCTTCTATTGTACTCCTCACTATAGTGCAATAAAGTGACCATGTGAATCTAAAAAACTGGAGAAGAAAATGATAAGACACCCGGAGACTTCTCTCTAGCAAGTGACGCTACAACTTGGCCCCCTCTAGGCTCTATCTGACGTCATCATGTATCCAACGAAAGGGATCGGACCAAGGGTAAAACAGCCCACACTTCGCAGTTTTCGGCAGCAAATTTCTTATGAGAAACACATGGCAAGGCTCCAATCAGGCTCAACGAGTTTGTTGTCTCCCATGTCGCGCAGAGGGTTTAGAGCGAGCAACACAACGGCCGAGGGGGGAGAGGACGGGGATGCCCCCCCCCCCCCCCCACGGGGGGGGGGGGGGGGGGGGGGGGGGGCCCCCCCCCCCCCCCCAAGGAGGGGCTGCTGTAGACTAAAGACCTCCGTGGATTCCTTTCTGGTTATCTGGCGCACCGGTCGATTCCGTTGTAAAGTCAGTAGCAAGCTCTCCGATTTTAAGGATGTCAAATTGCATTTTTTAAGTGCTTTGTAATCATTAGTGCCTTGTAAATGTGAGTGCATCTACAATTGTTACACTGATTCTCAATTTTTATGCCAAGTGCTAAAGAGTTTCTATGCTAAATGTTCTAATGACAAGTGGTAGTGAATTATTCAGTTTTTGCTTCTTCAACACTGTACGTTCCTGCATAATAGGTTCTGTTATTTTTTTATAATTTATTTGTGAGAATCTAAATAGGGAGCTGTCTTCCCCTTGGGCCAATCGCCTCCGTTAGATCTTGAATGGACGTCAGATATAGCAGGGCAAGTCACCTCATCTCTTTCGCATCCTATCCCAGCCGCCTGGTCCATCTTATTAGTTTCTGTGGAAGTGCCTGGTTTCTGGGGTATCATTCATCATCTAATTCGCGATCTCTCTTTGTTGGTAGGACCGTAGGAGTGGTGAGCGATGAAGGCGCGACAATTCATGAATGTTGTGATGCAGTATGGCAGTGGCAGCACCTGGTATACGGTGAGTTGAATCAAGGCCGGCGAGCATCTCTTCTATGGATCCACGGCGGAAGCACGGGCGGCAGAAAAATCCAAGGTCAATATGGATTGGCAATCACCAGGCGTGGTGCCACCATGGATGGAGACCGTACGTCTCGCCGATTCCTCCGCCCAGGCTCAGGTTCGAACGGTCCATCCGAGACAACAAAAGGATGGATTTCCTGCCCTTCTATGGACGAGGCAGCAGCGGCGCTAGCAAGATCCTCTGCGTGGATGCCGAGGGGCACACCGTCCTATACAACATGGACGCCGGTTCCCTCCAGCCAATTCCACACCTCAACAGTCCCAAGGGGAGCAGGTCCATCAGCTTCTCCGCCACTAATGATGTCTTCTACGTCATGGGAAGGTTCCCTTCTAGCTACGATCCCTACAACTTCGAGGTACTCATGTACTGTGACCCTTCCAATGGCAGGACGATGAAAGGCTGGAACTGGCTCAAGCTACCGTCACCACCTGCCTATGCTGACAATTGCATTGTCAATTCCCATGCGCTGCTTGACGTTGAAGGTGACAGAATTCTTGTTGTCTCCTCCAGAGAAGAAAGCCTCGGCACCTACTGCTTCAACACGGCCAGTCGCAAGTGGTTCAAGGCCGGCTCCTGGAGGCTGCCATTCTTTGATCGTGCTGTGCATGTGCCAGAGCTTGACAACCTTGTGTTTGGAATTGCTAATGATGAAGGCCACCCCTTTTGTGCAATGGATGTCATCTCCCGTATTCTCACGAAGAGGGGTCGGCCTTCGGTGTACAACTGGCCACACCTTGACAATCTGCCTCAGGACTGGGCGATGATGGATTGCAGCTTTGTCTACCTGGGAGCTGGGAGGTTTTGCATTACCAAAGTCTTTGAGTTTGGTTTCGACCAACGCACAGGCCACACGACACACACGGGTGCTGTCATGTCTGGTGTGGAGGTAGTGCGTCACAAGAAGTCTAGACTCGTTATGGTCAACCATAGGTCCAAATTCTACAACTTCGTCTCAGATGAAATCGACCGTGTCTTGTAAGGGTAACTCACTAGTGAAAGGGGAGCAAATAAACGAGTATTCCCTCCGGGTATTCCCTCCAGGACTGGAACTGTGCGTCTTCCCCTTTCCATTTGTATTTAGTAGTTACAACTTCAGGTATGTTAGTTTTGGGGTAGTACTGTAGTTCACCGCAACATGGATGCAACTTGTGCTCATTTCGTGCGGAATCTATTTGGTGAAGAACACTAAAAATTGACAACGCAACCCCGAAATACGCGCGCATGAGCTCCGTCGCCTCTCGTTGTGGATCCGGCCGTACTCCACCGCTATCCTTTGTGGTTCCGGCCATACTTCACTACCTCCGCGCTACAGTCGTCCACCGCTACCAAACACCCCCGACCATAGCCGGCCCCAAGCCTCGTCCTCGATGGACCCCAGGCATGACCCGGCGACCGCCCCCGACTGTTGCTGCCCTTCTCGTTTACCGCCCAACGTCCGCTCCGCCGGCCACTGCTCTCTCCTGTGGCGACCCCTTGTTTGCTCCATGTAGATAGTACCCCTCCTTTTTTCTTCTGTTTTTAATATGCGAAATTAGGTTAGTATCATTTTTATAGTCATATATTAAAGTTGATTCTGATGATGATATGGTTTTAATATGACATGTGTTGTGCTTGATATCACCGAGCGGTCGTGTTCGGACTTCTCTTGTCCATTTGTTCATTCCTCTGTAAAACATAGGGTTTGGGAAACTGGCTTGACACCCTAAACGGGGTGTGGCTATCTCATTATATAGACGTACCAAGACGTACAATACAAGGTGTATATAAACTATGTATATACAGTCTAACACCCTCCCTCAATCTTAACTATGGCCCGAAGTACAAAATAAGTTAAGATTGCGCCTACAGCCTACAAACTGTGGTTGTGGAAGAGGCTTCGTGAAGATGTCAGCAAGTTGATCCTTTGAGGAGATGAACTTGATACAGAGTAGTTTTTGTGCAACACGTTCCCGAACAAAGTGATAATCGACCTTGATGTGTTTCGTCCGAGCATGAAACACCGGAGTAGACGAAAGATATGTGGCACCGATGTTATCACACCAAAGAACTGGAGGATGACCTGGAGAGATTCTCAACTCCATCAATAAGGACTGTACCCATATAATCTCAGCGGTAGCATCAGCAACTGCCTTATACTCAGCTTCAGTACTGCTGCGAGACACGGTAGCTTACTTGCGAGCATTCCAGGCGATCAAGTTAGGACCAAAGAACATTGCCTATCCCCCCGTGGATCGCCGATCATCAGGACTTCCAGTCCAATCGGCATCAGAAAAAGCTGAAAGTTCACAAGACGGTGCAGGCTGAAGGGGCAAACCATACGAGGCAGTGGAAGAGATATATTGCAGAATACGCTTCACTGCCAAGAAATGAGATGTACGAGGTGCGTGAAGATACTGACATACACGGTTAACTGCATAAGAGACATCAGGCCTGGTGATAGTGAGGTATTGCAGACCGCCAACAAGACTGCGATACTCAGTAGCGTCATCAGGGGAAAGAGGATCTCCATCAAGGGCAGACAACCGATCAGTCGCAGACATCAGAGTGATAGCATGTTTTCATTTGAGCATGCCATCACGACGCAACAAGTCCAAAGAATACTTCTTCTGAGTCAGAGTCAACCCAGCAGAAGACCGTGACACCTCCACTAGTAGAAAAGGGGGCAAAGGTTCAGGCCGGGTAAGCCCACTAGTCCCGGTTTAGTCTAGAACCGGGACCAATGGGTGCATTGGACCCGGTTCGTGAGCCCAGGGGGGCGCCCGGGCCACGTGGGCCATTGGTCCCGGTTCGTCTGGACCTTCTGGTCCCGGTTTCTGGGACGAACCGGGACCAATGGTCCTGGCTCCTGGCCCACCACCATTGGCCCCGGTTGGAGGCATGAACCGGGACCAAAGGCCCCCCTTTAGTCCCGGTTCATGCCACCAACCGGGACCAATGGTGGTGCCTATATATACCCCCTCGCGCAAGAGCAGAGCACACTGCTCTATTTTTTCTGGCCGAGGAGGAGAGGGCTTGGTGGTGCTCTAGCTCACCTCCTATGCACACAAGGTGTTCGATGGAATGCCCAAGCCACACTACTTAAGCTTTCTCCTCTCCAAGCTCGACCTCCAAGCTCCATTTTCCTCAATATTTGTCTAGGTTTAGCGGTCCGTCACGCCCCGCCCCCGTCTTCACCGCCGTCGATCACCCGCGCCAATCTCATCACCGACACCACCGTGGTGAGCCTCTTGTTCTTATCTTCTTTCTGAAAGGAAAAATATTCTTACTTGTATGTTTAGATAGATACTTGTATCATTTTCTTACTTTTATTATTGCATCTTATATAGTGCGATGGTTTTGGTATCCGCCCCCGTCGGCCCTCGTCCTGTCTATGATTCGGAAGTGGTATATATTATCTTTATAACTATTGGTTCATTTATTGTTTATGAAAATTATGCCGACCAATGTGACATAGATTTTATTTATCTAGGAGGTATGTGAACCGGAAATTCCAACCGACCCTATTGTTGAGAGGTTAAATTTAGTTGAAGAAGAAAACAATTTCTTGAAGGAAAACATAAAAAAAATTGAGGAGGAGAAGATGATGTTGGAGTTGCATGTTGCGGATGTCGTCGATGATCACAAGATCAAGATGGATGCAATGCGCTTGAAGATTAGAAAGATTAGAAAATATGCCGTTCATACCGAGGCTTGGTATCATTATGCCGTTGGATCAATTGTTACCTTGGTTGCGATTATGATCGCGTTTGTTTTCGCATTGAAATGTTTTACATAGTTTCAATGTATGGTTTAATTAATTAGATGCTCTGGAGAGCTATATGTTGTTAGATGAGAACTATGTATGTACTTTGGTTTTAATGTGATGATGAACTTATATTAATTTGGTCACTTAATTATCTATTCATGATTTTCTATAATGGTTTTTGACACACTTAATTATATATAACGCACGCAGATGAACCGACAATGGATGTACGGTGACAGACACACCTCCGAGTACATTAAGGGCGTGCATGAATTTCTCGAAGCGGCTAAGGCAAACAAGCAGAATGGTTTTATGTGTTGTCCATGCCCTAACCGTGGGAATACGAAGTCTTACTCTGACCGGAAAATCCTTCACACCCACCTGCTTTACAAGGATTTCATGCCACACTATAATGTTTGGACAAGGCACGGAGAAATAGGGGTTATGATGGAAGATGGCGAAGAAGAAGAGTACGATGACAACTATGTGCCCCCTGAATACGGTGATGCTACAACGGGGGGAGCTGGTGAAGATCAAGAGGAACCAGACGATGTGCCCAATGATGCTGCAACGGGTGAAGCTGCTGAAGATCAAGAGGAACCAGACGATGTGCCCGATGATGATGATCTCCGCCGGGTCATTGTCGATGCAAGGACGCAATGCGAAAGTCAAAAGGAAAAGCTGAAGTTCGATCGCATGTTAGAGGATCACAAAAAAGGGTTGTACCCCAATTGCGAAGATTGCAACACAAAGCTCGGTACCGTACTAGAATTGCTGCAGTGGAAGGCAGAGAATGCTGTGCCTGACAAAGGATTTGAGAAGCTACTGAAAATATTGAAGAAGAAGCTTCCAAAGGATAACGAATTGCCCGACAGTACATACGCAGCAAAGAAGGTCGTATGCCCTTTAGGATTGGAGGTGCAGAAGATACATGCATGCCCTAATGACTGCATCCTCTACCGCGGTGCATACAAGGATCTGAACGCATGCCCGGTATGCGGTACATTGCAGTATAAGATCAGACGAGATGACCCTGGTGATGTTGACGGCGAGCCCCCCAGGAAGAGGGTTCCTGCGAAGGTGATGTGGTATGCTCCTATAATACCACGGTTGAAACGTCGTTCAGAAACGGAGAGCATGCCAAGTTGATGTGATGGCATAGTGAGGACCGTAAGAAAGACGGGAAGTTGAGTGCACCCGCTGATGGGTCGCAGTGGAGAAAAATCGAGAGAAAGTACTGGGATGAGTTTGCAAAGGACCCAAGGAACGTATGGTTTGATTAAGAGCGGATGGCATTAATCCTTTCGGGGAGCAGAGCAGCAATCGCAGCACCTAGCCCGTGACTCTATGTATGTATAACCTTCCTCCTTGGATGTGCATGAAGCGGAAGTTCATTATGATGCCAGTTCTCATCCAAGGCCCTAAGCAACCCGGCAATGACATTGATGTGTACCTAAGGCCATTAGTTGAAGAACTTTTACAGCTGTGGAATGGAAACGGTGTACGTACGTGGGATGAGCACAAACAAGAGGAATTTAACCTAAAGGCGTTGCTGTTCATGACCATAAACGATTAGCCCGCTCTCAGTAACCTTTTAGGACAGACAAACAAGGGATACCACGCATGCATGCACTGTTTGGATGACACCGAAAGTATATACCTGGACAGATGCAGGAAGAATGTGTACGTGGGCCATCGTCGATTTCTCCCGACCAACCATCAATGTTGAAAGAAAGTCAAGCATTTCAAAGGTGAGGCAGATCACCAGAAGAAGCCCGCCATGCGTACCGGTGATCACGTACTTGCTATGGTCAATGATTTACACGTAATCTTTGGAAAGGGTCCCGACGGACTAGCTGTTCCGAATGACGTTGAGGGACGCGCACCCATGTGGAAGAAGAAATCTATATTCTTCGACCTACCCTACTGGAAAGAGCTAGAGGTCCACTCTTCAATCGACGTGATGCACGTGACGAAGAACCTTTGCGTGAACCTGTTAGGCTTCTTGGGCGTGTATGGGAAGACAAAAGATACACCTGAGGCACGGGAGGACCTGCAACATTTGCACGAAAAAGACGGCATGCCTCCAAAGCAGTATGAAGGTCCTGCCAGCTACGCTCTTATGAAAGAAGAGAAAGAAATTTTCTTTGAATGCCTGCTCAGTATGAAGGTCCCGACTGACTTCTCGTCGAATATAAAGGGAATAATAAATATGCCAGAGAAAAAGTTCCAGAACCTAAAGTCTCATGACTGCCACGTGATTATGACGCAACTGCTTCCGGTTGCATTGAGGGGGCTTCTACCGGAAAACGTCCGATTAGCCATTGTGAAGCTATGTGCATTCCTCAATGCAATCTCTCAGAAGGTGATCGATCCAGAAATCATACCAAGGCTAAGGAGTGATGTGGCGCAATGTCTTGTCAGTTTCGAGCTGGTGTTCCCACCATCCTTCTTCAATATCATGACGCACGTCCTAGTTCATCTAGTCGATGAGATTGTCATTCTGGGGCCTGTATTTCTACACAATATGTTCCCCTTTGAGAGGTTCATGGGAGTCCTAAAGAAATATGTCCGTAACTGCGCTAGGCCAGAAGGAAGCATCTCCATGGGCCATCAAACAGAGGATGTCATCGGGTTTTGTGTTGACTTCATTCCTGGCCTTAAGAAGATAGGTCTCCCTAAATCGCGGTATGAGGGGAGACTGACTGGAAAAGGCACGCTTGGAAGGGACTCAATAATATGCAGGGACGGATATTCTTGGTCTCAAGCACACTACACAGTTTTACAGAACTCTACCTTGGTGACCCCGTATGTCGATGAACACAAGAACAATCTGCGCTCCAAACACCCGGAGCAGTGCGACGACTGGATTACATGTGAACACATCAGGACTTTCAGCAGTTGGTTGGAAACACGTCTCAGAGGTGACAACACTGTTTGTGATGAGCTGTACTTATTGTCCAGGGGACCATCTTTGACTGTATTGATTTACGAAGGATACGAGATAAATGGGAATACATTTTACACGATTGACCAAGATCAAAAGAGCACCAACCAAAACAGCGGTGTCCGCTTTGATGCAGCAACCGAGAAGGGAAAGGACACATATTATGGTTACATAGTGGACATATGGGAACTTGACTACGGACATGATTTTACGGTCCCTTTGTTTAAGTGCAAATGGGTCAATCTGTCAGGAGGCGGGGTACAGGTAGACCCACAGTACGGAATGACAACAGTGGATCTGAAAAATCTTGGGTACACTGACGAACCGTTCGTCCTAGCCAATGATGTGGCACAGGTTATCTATGTGAAGGACATGTCTACCAGACTGAGAAAAAGAAAAGATAAGGAAGCGAATACATCATACAATGAGCCAAAGCGCCACATAGTTCTTTCAGGAAAAAGGGATATCGTGGGAGTGGAGGGCAAGACAGACATGTCTGAAGATTATGAAAAGTTTCATGAAATTCCTCCCTTCAAAGTCAAGGGACCCAAGCATCCTGATAAACGATGAAGATTATCCATGGTTACGGCGCAATAAGCAAATGACAGAAGCGAAGAAAAAGTGAAGACTTTCTCCCGCAACTATTATGATGATACCATGCCAACTTTGTAACAGACGAGTATGATACCATTCTCCGTTTTGTACATGCACATGCTATGCCAACTTTTTCAGAGTTCATTTCAAATGCTTTAATGTCTTATGGTTTGGCCCTCGTAATACCATTAATCCCGGCTCGCTCCTTGTCAACAATGTTCTCACCAAGAACACTCTCAATAGGGCAGCCACGTGGGCCATTGGTAAAGTTAATCACAAACTTGTGATTCACAAAATTTCAAAGAATTCAAATTTTAACTATTATAATTTGAAAACTAATGGCACTAACAGAAAGTTTATAATTTTTCTAAAACTAAAAGCAAAAAGAATTAAAAAAATAAAGCAAAAAACAAAAGAAAATAAATAATGCAAAAAACAAAACAAAAAAACTGAAAAAAATAAAAATAGCAACAATAAGTATTTTGTTGTAAGTAGAAACAAAATAAAATAAATAAAGCAACAAAGAAAACAAAAAAACAAAAAAAGTGTTTTCAAAATTGAAAACTAATGGCATTAACAAAAAGTTTATAATTTTTCTAAAACTAAAAGCATAAAGAATTAAAAAATAAAGCAAAAAACAAAAGAAAATAAAATAAATAAAGCAACAAAAAAACAAAAAAACAAAAAAAGTGCCACCTACTGGGCCCCCACGGCCTGAATACGACTAGAAACCCATCCATGGCCAGGATTCAGGCCCACAGGAGGCCCAGTAGGCCCACAGGCATAACAGTGACAATTAGGCCCGTAAGCCTGCAATGGAGAGAAGCTCGAGAGGGGTGCGGCAGTGGGGCTTATAAACCACTGCGCACCCCTCTCAACTAGCGAGGTGGGACTAAACTTTCGACGCGGGCGCATCAGCACAAGTCCTTTGGTCCCGGTTGGTGGCACCAACCGGGACCAAAGGCCGTCGCTTCCCGCCCTTTGGGCTGCTGAAAAGTGGCCTTTGGTCCCGGTTGGTGGCACCAACCGGGACTAATGCCCACCTTTAGTCCCGGTTGCTGCCACAAACCGGGACTAAAGGCTCTGCTATATAAGTCCACACTTAGGAAATTTTCACTCTCATCTTGCAGTTGCCGCCCCCGACGACGCCGACGCCGCCCGCCCCGGCCCGCCCCCGTCGTCGCCGTCGCCCGCACCCCTGCCCCGACGCCGCCGCCCCGGCCGGCCCCCGTCGCCGTCGCCCGCGCCCCTGCCCCGACGCGCGCCGCCCCGGCCCGCCCTCGCCGGCCCCTTCCCCGACGCGCCCGCGCCTCCTACCCCGAGCGCGCGCCCACTGCCCCGTCGCCATGCTCGCCGCCGACCCCGCGGTCCTCCTGGTCCGGCCGGCGCCCTCCCTAGCTAGCATTTTTTTTTCATATATATGCTTTTTTTCATATATATGCTTGTCTTTTATATATATGTACATATGCTCTCTGTGTATATATATGTTCATGTATATATGCAAAAGATAGTTTTTTAGAAAAATTAGGATTTTTTTCTGTTCATAGATTTTTTTGGTGATATTAATTATTGTAAATATGCTAATGTTTGTATATTCATATGAACAATGAATTAGGGAATACTACTTCATGTATTTTTAAGAAGGAAGAAGAAGAAAAAGAATGAGAGGAAAAAGGAAATAAGAAGAGGAAGAAAGGAGAAGAAGAGGGGAGAGGAAGAAGAGGAGAAATAAATAAGAAGAAGAAAAAAGAAGAAAAAGAAGAGGAGAAGAAGAAAGGAATAGAGGAGAAGAAGAGAAAATAGAATATTCTGTTTTCTCTTCTTCTCCTCTATTCCTTTCTTCTTCTCCTCTTTTTTCTTCTTCTTTTTTTTCTTCGATCTTCTCCTCCAGCTATTCCTTTCTTCTTCTCCTCTTTTTATTTCTTCTTCGTTTTCTTATGTTTTATCGGGTCTGTCGTCGTCGATATACCCCCCCCGATAACTTCAACACGGGGGGGGGGGGTCGATATACCCCCTCCCCGATAAAATTATTTTCCCGTGTATGTATCTCATCGTTGTCGATATTACCCCCTCCCGGTAACTTCAAAACGAGGGGGGGTCGATATACCCCCTCCCGATAACTTGAACACGTGGGGGGGGGTCGATATACCCCCTCCCTGATAATATTATTTTCCCATGTACGTATGTCGTCGTTGTCGATATATAAACCCCTCCCGATAACTTCAACACGTGGGGGGGGGGTTGATATACCCGCTCCCCGATAACATTATTTTCCCGTGTATGTATCTCATCGTTGTCGATATTACCCCCTCCCGGTAACTTCAACACGAGGGAGGGTCGATATACCCCCTCCCGATAACTTCAACACGTGGGGGGGGGTCGATATACCCCCTCCCCAATAATATTATTTTCCCATGTACGTATATCATCGTTGTCGATATAAATGTACCCCTCCCGATAACTTCAACACGTGGGGGGGGGTCGATATACCCGCTCCCCGATAACATTATTTTCCGTGTATGTATCTCATCATTGTCGATATTACCCCCTCCCGGATAACTTCGACAGTGAAAACTCTCGAGGAGTACACCCAAACTAATATATCCATGTGCTGTCATGCTTGTGTAATAATTGCCATGTTGTAATATATATTTGCAGAAACAATGGAGCACAGACGAGACAAGGAAGCAGAAGAGAGGTTGCGTGACATAATCTTAGACAGAGGTGATGTCATGTCGTGTTTTCTTAACGACAATGATGGTCTGGAAGAACAGCAGGGTGAAGAAGCAGGTCTGGAAGAATAGCAGGGTGAAGAAGCAGGTCCGGAAGAACAGGGTGACGGCTCCGGTGACCGAACAGAGTCCGGCCAGGTAAATATATTAGTTAAGCCTGTGCTGAGACTAGCTAATTGATGCATTCATTGTTTTGGTATGTACACATATTAATTAACTCTCGTCTTTCTTCTTTTTTCTAGCCCTCCGGATCGAGCACAACTTCGGTAAAGAGAGGAGGCCCGAAGAAAAAGTTGCACGAGGATGAAAGGTTTGAGATCACAGCAATTGCGCACGACGGCCTACCGATTGAACCCATCCGGACGAAGGATGCATTTACTGCTCAGTGCGGGGTTCTTGTTAGGGACAAGATCCCGATCAGCATCCACCAATGGTTTAAGTCGGCTAAAGAAGACCCTGAGGTGTCTTATGTCAATGATATGCAGAAAGATGATCTTTGGAATGAGCTGAAGGCAAATTTCACCCTACCGCCAGAGGAGGATCCGAAGAAGCCGGTTATAGAGCAATTAATTAAGTCTGCCGCTCTTAAGAAGATGGCAGAGCTATTCAGGAGGTGGAAGAATGAGCTGAAAAGGTTTGTCGACAAAGAAGAGACACC